>NW_027497745.1:0-145085 GCF_021521415.1 Bidens hawaiensis | reverse complement strand
CCATTAACAAATGGACGGCGCAGGTACGTCCCGTCGGACCCTCCCACTTGAGTATGTGTATCCACCAACAAAAACAATAAACAACTAGCACATGATCACACAGTTTACAAACAAGATGATACAAAACAAATACATACAAGACATGCATGTGAATTTCAGTTTGACACAAGAAAACCAAGTTTGGACGTGCTACACCCCAAAACGTGTAAAAGTAAAAAGGGGTTATGAAAACTCACTTGTTACTTAGCGGGAAAAGAGAAAATAAACAAAGATGTCTTAAGCGAGTCAACTGACAAAGTTCGGTTCAATGAGCGACCTTAGATAAGAAAATAACTACGGTCAAAAATGAGTTTGAGGAAAGATAAGAAGAAAAAAAAAAGATGGCCGACATGTTTGGTTTATAAATTCATGAATAAAAGTTTGTTAAAAATAAAATTTTATTCTATTTTTGTAAGTTAAGGGAAAAACAAGTTAGTTACTTGACTTTTAATCAATCTATTTTAGTTTTTGGGAAAATATATGTTATAATATTTATTAGTTAATTTTAATGAGTTCGATTTGTTGTCGAACCGATTATTATTTAAGCAAACAAGTTAATCGAGTGGTTCATTTTTGGTCAAACATGAACTCGGTTTTGAGTCGGGTTTATGTCTAACTTATTTGAAATGATAAGATGAAGTGACATGTTGAAAATGTTTGGTTTGGTTTTATTACTTTTGCAAAGGTTAGTTTTTTTTAACATAAAACTTTTTTTAACCGAACATTAAACGAGCCGACAAGCGATAGTGAAACACAACCATGACTGTCGACATAAGGTGACAACGTGGTGATGACAACATGATGTGTTTTACATAAAATTAGAAATTACCCGAGGATGGAATAACAAAGAAAAAAACTTGAACGGTTTGACTTTCTTGGTCAAACTTGGACTTTAACACCAAAAGAGAACTAGAGCATGAGTGAGAGTTAATTGGGTTGTGGTGAATGATTTGCAAAGGTAGGACATGAATTTATAGGGTAAGAGTCATTAATAACAATACTTGACCATATTAATTGGTGAAGCTAGTATTTAGCCAAGTCTTAAGCAAAAGTTAGTGATGAAATTAAATGGTTTGACCAAGAATTGATGAAGGTAAAGATGTTATACATTATATAGTTTAGGTGAATTAAAAATCGTCTAAACCAAGTCAAAAGACAAGTCTTATGGGTAAAAGTCATGGAATTTGTCAAAATAAATAAATATAGTCGAATATTCAAAATATGCAATTAATCATAATTAACGAAAGAATAATAGTTGAAATGTAATCAAAACATAACGAATTGAATTGTTCTTGACATAAATTTAATGCTTGAGATAATAATACTAAGAAAACATCATGAAAATCATAAACAACATAATTATCATATTTAATATATTTACCATCTTTAATAATAACTGAAGGTCCGAATTACATCAAACATTTTAAACGGGTCGGGTTTTGAGTTTGAAAATTAACGAATGTTACAATATACATAGAAATACCTTAACTATCATCAATAAATGTGATGAGGTAGTTGTTCCCACCACGAATAGGAATTGCTTTTAGATTACACACATTAGTGTGGATCATCTCGAGGGGTTCGGTGATTCATTCATTCTTTTTAATAATGATCTCGTTTGTTTTGCTTCGACACAAGTTTCACATTTATTATTTGAGTCGATATCGAATGTTGGTATGCAATTAAGTTTAATAAAATGTCGAATGGAATTAAAATTAAATGACCTATTCTACCATGCCAAACATTAAAATACTCAAGCAGGTAAGCAGAACTAGTAGTGTTTTCATTTATTCCTTTAAAAAACAGTTACATTTAACTTGAACATACCATTGAGGGCATAGCCCTTACCACCATACAAAACATTTTTGATCAACACGACCTTATCCGACTCAATCACCATTTTGAAACCAAACTTGTTCAATTGCCATCTGACACAAGGTTCTTATGAATTTCCGGAACATACAACACATTGACAAAGTGAGTTCTTTTCAGAAGTCACCTTCAACACCACATTCCCCTCACCTTTTACTTCGGCTGTGGTGGAGTTTTCCATAAAAACCTTCAACACCACATTCCCCTCACCTTTTACTTCGCTGTGGTGGAGTTTTCCATAAAAACCTTTCTCCATTAGTCACCCCCTTGAAAGTGCTAAAAAGACTTTTGTCAAAGCACACATGGCGGGTAGCCCCCGTATCAACCCACCAATCCTTGTTATTTTGCCCAACCAAGTTAACTTAGGATACCAAAACCGAGAGTTTTATGACCATAGCAACAAGGCTATCAACCTCATGAACCATGTTCACTTGTCGAGCATTCTCTTTCTTTGGAAGCTTACACTCGTTGGCCCCATGGTCTTGCTTTCAACAATTGTAACAAGTTCCTTAGAACTTCTTTTTCCCAACTCCCCCTTTAGAACCAAGGTTGGAGCATTTCCCATTATTCTTCTTTCCACCCTTTTCACCATTTTTATTACCCTTTGAAGATTCGCTATGTTGAACAATATTGACCTTTGCTATTCCAAGACCAACAATCATTTTTAGTGAATTTTGTTATCTTCTTCAATACGAAGACAAGCAACAATATCTTCAATGGTTGTCACAGCCCCTGACCCCTATACCCTGGGAGGGGAGCCACGAACGTTGAGTGATGGTATCGGTATTTATTAAAATAATTTGCAGCGGAATATCTTAACAGAACCGTAGTTAGGAAAAATGATCAGAGTTGTAAAAACGCCATAATTCTTATTTCATAAAATGGGATAAAAACCATATTTTATACAAACAAAAGTTTTATAGGGATAAACCCTAATTTACTAAACATGTTTCTTTATTCTGGTGACAAGCCACTTATTTAAGCTGTAGGCCGCAGGCATCATTCCTTTGTCTCTAACAAGTCACCTGAAACATGTTTAAAAATATTTGATCAGCAGGAAATACTGGTGAGTACATTCATTTACAAATGACACATTTTACAGTTACAACATTAAGATGTTTTTACATCTGCGTGCTTACAAATTACCGAAAGGTACTTGTCACTCAACCGTATCTGTGACCGTGGTCATATTACTTATTGGCTAACACTTGTCCAATAAGTAACGTGTAATAGCCCAGCAGGCAAGCCTTGTATACAAAACCCCACAATACCAGTAGTAACTATCCCGTAAGTCTACAGAGACTTAATCACTAATGTAGTTTAAATCCTTTTAAAATATTTAAACTATCCGTCATGAGTTTGATGTTTTGTAAAAGCATCATGACAGTGTTGGAAAATCAATTGTCTCATGCAAATGTGAGTTATGCAAAAATTCGAATGTCTCACCTTGCAAGTTTATATTTAACAAGCCTTCTAGTGTTAAGCACCTAGATTAAACACAATGTAGTATATCTCTATTAGTATAAACCCATAATCATAACGATAATCACGAGACATGAAACTTTACACGATAGCACAATGTCATACCTTGGTTAGGTAGAGCTTTTGGATTCGTGTTATAAAAGTTCCTTTCGATCGGAGAGGTACCGTTACAATTACTTGGTATAATACTAGCCTTATATAAGAAAATTTTAGAGAGAGATCAAAAGTTTTTGAACGATTTGTGCAATCCAAGAGGCCTCCCTATTTATACTCGAAATTGAGCATCTTCGCGTATCGCGAAGTTGCAGTAGGGTTGTCGAGTCAGCCCTAGCTATGCCACGTGGCTCGACACGTGTCAGGTGACATGTCAATGCTGCGTAACTTTCACGTCACAACTCCACGTATCGCGATGAAGCTTAAGCATACTCCTTCGCGTATCGCGAAGGTGCAAAAATACCAAGGCGCGAAGTGCAAAGTGCGCCATCAAAGCGCCACATTGCGCCCATCTCACTTCGCCCGTGCCCGTGCGGGTCGGATGCTTCGCACCCTCTGCTAGGACTACTAGGTGTGATTTGGCACATAAGAATATTATCATGTGAACTCTCATCCTTATAAAGAGCTTACAAGTTTTGTAATCTAGCGATGTGGGACAAGAGTTATAAATCCTATTTATACCATGGTGAAAGCCTTCTATTTTCTTTCCTCCACCAATGTGGGATGGAATTTTCCTTTATATTTTCCATTCTTCCTTTTTATTTCTTCTCTTTTCTTTCTCATTTCTTTATTTCTTTCTTTGATTATTTTATTACTTATTATGGTTTGTTATAGTCTCCCTTCCTTATTTTACTAAGGTGCAAAAATACTAAGGTGTGGGTACTTCCGCTTCATTTCTGATTCTAATTCTCAGGTATATTCTGGTCCACGTTTTGAATCCCATTTTACTTTGACCAGAACTATTCTTTTATGCTTGAGATTCTTGATCTTCCTATCTTCAATTTGTAATGGTTTCTCTACGAATTTCAATTTTTCGTTTACCTTTACATCTTGAAGGGGTACTTTTAACGATTCTTCAGCTAGACATTTCCTTAGGTTGCTTACATGAAATACATCATGTATACTGGCCATTTCTTCTGGTAACTCCAGCTGATAGGCTACTGGTCCAATTCTTTTAATAATTTGGAATGGTCCAACAAACCTTGGACTTAACTATCCTTTCTTACCATATCGGACTACTCCTTTCCATGGAGATACCTTTAGTAGCACTTTATCTCCAACTTGAAATTCTAATGGTTTGCGTCGATGATCTGCATACCTCTTCTGAGATTTCGTGCGGTCTTTAATCTTTCCTTGACTTGAATTATCTTATCAGTAGTGTTTTGGTCAAAAATTAACAACAGTGATTTCGTAACCAAATTAGTAAATCGGGACTAGGTGCTTGTAAATATAGTATGAACACAGAGATTTGTTGCGAGGAAAAAACCTGCTATCCTTAGGATAACAAGAAAAAAATCCCGGGTGGTGAAAACTATCACCACTGGTTTATTAATAATAAAGGTGATTACATGTGTGGAGCTCAAACTTGATCGTGATTATAGAGAATGCGAGTACTAGTAAGTTCTCGAGTGCTAGAGTGTGTGGTTTGATCAAAGGTTGTAGCTCTATTTATACAAAAACAAAACTAACAATATGGCCTATAATTTAGGAAACTTTGGAATGAGTCCATTTAGCCGTTAATTATTTTAATCAGCACGTTTCCTTATTGGCCACGCTCTAATAACAGCAAGTGCGAGTCCTTGGGAGATCATGGCAACTACCTTTGACCTGGTAAACAAGGAAAGTAGTAGACTATGCGTTAATTATATAACTTAATTAGGATACCTATTACCTTAGAGGATACCGGATTCTAGATTTGTTCTGAATATAATGTTTGCTGAGGATACTTGAAATCCGAGCCCCAAATTTAACAGCTGTAGATATGGGTTACAGCTGTAAAATTTTCAAATTTTGAATTTTGAATCTTCGCATGCGTGGTAGATTGTTGATGCACGTGTCACTCGTCCGTCCTTTGAATAAACCCTAGGTTGGCCTTATAATTACTTGGATAAATAAAGCTTTCACTCACTTGCTCTTCTATCCAGGCAATTTCTTCTCACTTTCTCTCCTTTATCTTCTGAAAATCATGAGTCCGAAGCTCCATGATTCTGTATTGAGGATTTCGTTTCCCAAAATCTTTTTGCCAACCCCGTGAACGAGATATGCACGTTCAACAACAACGATATTGCGAGCTTACAATCCCAAGGACGCTTCCCTCCGGGAACCATTTTCCAACCCTTCGACCCAGCTATCTTATCTGATCTTGTCTCTAAGACCTGGATTTGTTTTCCGTTTTTGCCATTCAAGATCGGTTTTACTTACCCCTTTCCAGTTTTTACCATCGAGTTTTTTTATCAGAACTGGGCTTAGTTTTGTCCAAACCATGCCGATGGTTTGGAGGACCTTGTTTGTTTTGGAAAAATTAATTACTGATCATGATCTTGACTTCACCCTTTCTGAGCTTGCTTCTGTGTACGACCTTCGCAGCCACGGGTCTTCAAGATACCTTCTTAAAACCAAATCCGGCCGAGCCCCGCTTATTCTGAGAAATACCCAGAATAACGACCAATGGAAGAAACAATTCTTCTTTGTTAGGAGAGATTCTCTTCCTCATCCTGAGAATCTTCCATACCTTTGGGTTTCCAAAAGTAGGATACATTATCTTGAAGATATATGCTGAGATCTTTGTTGATTGTTATGTTTTTTGTCTTTCGCAGCTCTGAAGTTCTTCGAGATTGCCCCTCTTAGGAAGGATACCGAGAGCAAGCTATCTTCTTTGTACCTCAGTGACGAGGAGGAGAGAGCGTTTCTTTTCCAGTCCGGTCTCCAAGAATCATCTCCGTCCCCGAGCTCTGTTATGTCTGGTAAGGAATACTGAATTGTTAGTATAGATATTTTAAGGATTAGGGATACTAACCTGTATACTTGTAGGTAAACTTGTTTTAGCCTTTGCTTTGGACGACATTGACAGCATGGTCTCTACTCGTAGCACTAAGAAGAAAGAAGCCGCTCCTGTCCTCAGCCTAAACTGGAAGTCAGTCGTGCTTAGGCTTCGAAAAAGAGGAAGACCCAGGATACTTCTGATTCCTCTCCGACATGCGATCTTGAATTTAATCAGGTATGTTTTGTATTTTACCCTTGTATCCTGTAGATAACGTATGCTGAGGCTATTATGATTTGTGCAAGGACTAGGATTGATATCCTCCAAATTCAATGATCTCCATCATGAGCTTCTTGAGACCAACACTCGTATTGCTGAGATGTCGAAGATTGCTAACGCCAAACCAGCCTTCTTGATAAGAAGACGAAAGAGATCGAGGACTTGAAGCAAGAACTCTCGCTGGCCAAGAAGGAGCTAGTCCACCAAGAGGCAGATCGTCTTGTGCAGATCCGGGAGATTACTGAAGGAGCAAAAAAATCGGCTGCTGTCTCCATTTTCCAGTCCCGGCTTAGAATGGCTAAGGAGGCTAAGGATGCGGGGCTAGAGACTCCTTTTTGGGATGTGGCTGCTTGGGAAAAAGTCTTGGCTGAGCTTAATGGTGAGAATGTGGAGGATTCTAGTCCTAGTGGTACGGAGAAGTCTGCAAAGGAGGCTGTGGAAGTGGCGATCAAGGATGCAGTGGAGGCGGTCGGTGGCGAGGTGCAATTGGGCAATGATGGCGGTAAAGAAAAAGCTTGAGCCCAATTTTTATGTGTTTGTTGGTTTGATGTTGGGTTGTAATGGTTGTTTGAACAATTTACTTTTTATGTCTTGAACAATATTATGCTTAGGATATTAGGATACATGGGTGGAGGGATCTTGACTTTCCAAGACGAAGCCCATTTTATCTTGACTTTTGAACATCTGGCAATACTTGGGTGGGGGTATCTTGGCTTTTCAAGACGAAACCCAGTGTCGCCTTTTGCTGCATTTATGATTAGTAATAATATAATCTTTTGGCTTTAAGCATTGTGTTCAGTAACTTATAAGTTTTAGTTGGAATATTACATGTCTTTAATTTTTGAAATAAGTTAATGTTTCTTGAGTATTTTGAGAATTATAGTTTTAGAAAAAGTATCTTTTAAGACTTCGTATTAAGATATTCTGAGGATCATATATCCTGAACATAAAAATACTTTTTTGTTTTTAGAAAACATAATCAAAAAGACTTATTAGGAATTGATATAAAATATCTTAAGGATAATATATCCTTATGCCTTGTGAGTGTTATCACAATCAAACCAAAAGATCATACCTTGAAATATAAATTGAGTGATAGAACTAAGTGTAGGGAGTACCTTCATAGAGATCATTTATAAATCTAGTTAGCTTACATATGATGTCCCCAATTGTTGAACTTTTTGAAGTATCATGTTTCTGGAATTTTGCTAAGTCAAAAACAACCTTGTAACATCTCTCCATTTAGTGATTGTCCGATCTTCGATCTGTCAAAAAAGATTTAGATAATCCTAGCGATAAAGCCCATTTACTGGCGATAAAGCCTTTGCACTGGCGACTAGGCCTTTACTTGAGAGACATGAAATTGTCTAAGCTTGAGGTAATATTGGGGAAAGTCCCAAACGTACGGGCATGTAAATGCCAAAACTTGAGATAACATGAAAATGTTATAAACCTTAGATAACATGAAAATTTTATAAACTGTATGTATGAAACATCTGCCACTTATCTTAAGGATATGGTATATAGCCAACAACAAAAGGATTATCAGCTGGTCTGGTCCGCCTGCCTCGAACTATATCCGAATCATCGTGCGCTCCAGGCATTCGTTGGAAAGGTGAAAACCTTTAAACCTTAGAAGATATCCAAGATATCTTATTCGTGCTCTCCAGGAATTTGTTGGAAAGGTGAAGACCTTTAACCCTTAGGAGATATCAGGGATATCTTATTCGTGTGTGAGGTGATCAGCCTCTGACTGTTGTGAAGATAACGTATCCTTGGGATAACTGCAAAACACTAAATTCTTGATGAGGGGTGGGTGTTAGCCTGGCTAACACCCCTTCGATGCTTAAGTTAGTAAACTTGATTATAAAAAGTTTAAATATGTAATAATAGATGAAGGGACATACCTTTATCCTGAATTATTGAGGATACGAACATACCAGTTAAGAATACTAGCAAAAATATGCCTTAAGCTGGAAAGCATTCCAAGCTCTTGGTATAGTAATACCTTCCATAGTGATTAACCTGTAGGCCCCGTTTCCTGCTTCTGAATCGATCAAGTAAGGACCTTCCCACTTTGGAGCTAGCTTTCCATCTGCTGAGTTAGTGGTATTCTGAAATGCCTTTCTTAACACCATATCTCCTACTTGGAATCTTCGAATCCGAATATTCTTGTTGTAGGACTTGGCTATCCTTTGTTGGTATGCTGCCATCCTGATCTTGTCGAGATCTCTGAGTTCTTCAATGGTATCTAGGTCTTCAGTAGGGCTTTGGTTGTTGGACTCAGTATCTTGGATGCTGGTTCTTGCTGTGGGGATCACCATCACTGTAGGGATAACAGCTTCGGCCCCAAACACCAAGGAGAAAGGTGTTTGTCCCGTTGCATTTTTTGAAGTGGTTCTATCAGCCCAAAGAACAAATGGTAGTTCTTCAGGCCATCTTCCCTTCTTGGATCCTAATTTCTTCTTTAAATTGTTGATGATGATCTTGTTACTTGACTCTGCTTGACCATTGGCTTGAGGATGTACTGGAGTTGAAGTCACCATCTCACAAAAGTTGGTTGTTCTACAACCGAGGAACTGTGATCCATTGTCACAGAAAATCTCTGCCGGGATACCAAACCTTGTCAGGATATTGCGTTTGATGAATGAGATCACATCCTTTTCTTTAAGTTGGACAAATGCTTCTGCTTCAATCCACTTGGAGAAGTAATCTATCATAGCCAACATAAAGACCTTTCCACCAGGAGCCTTGGGCAGCTTTCCCACAATATCCATTCCCCATTTCATAAATGGCCACGGGGATATGACAGGATATAATGGTTCAGCTGGTTGATGCAAGATGTTGTTGTGTCTTTGACAAGCATCATATTTTCTGGAGAAGTTCATTGTGTCCTTCTTCATTGTTGGCCAGAAGTACCCTGTCCTTAGTATCTTTGATACTAAGGCTCTGCCCCCAGTGTGGTTTCCACAATCACCTTCATGTATATCATTGAGAACTTCTTGTGCTTCTTGATATTCCAAGCATCTCAAGTATGGACCTGCAAGTGATAAGCTATACAAAGTATTATTTAGGATAATATACTGGGTTACCTTCATTCGGAAAGCTCTTGGATTTTCTCCTTATGGAATCTCGTTATCCTGAAGATATCGCATTATAGGATGGGTCCAGGATATTGGATTAACTTCAGGATTTGAAGTCTCCAGGACTTCTTGGTTCTCCCTCGTTGCTGGAGTTAAGATATGCATGATAGGTATCTTGACATCATCTGGTATTTTGAGAGCCGATGCCAAATTTGCTAAGGCATCTGCTTCAGTGTTCTCTTCCCTTGGTGCCTGTACTATATTAAATGTTTCGAAACACATAGCTAATTGCTTAACTATTGCTAAATATTTCACTAAGTTTTATGCATTCACTGCATAAGAGCCATTAAAATGGTTAGCTAATAACAAAGAATCAACGTAAACTTGAAGATACCTGATCTTCATATCCTTAGCTAATTGCAAACCAGCTATTAAGGCTTCATATTTAGCTTCATTGTTAGTCGTCTGAAATTCACAAGATATAGATAGAGGTATTATTTCCCCCTGTGGGATTTTAGCAGGATACCTAGACATGTTCCTCTTATATTGGAGGCACCATCGGTGTGCAAAGTCCAACTCTCCTTGATCTCCAGTTGTTGAACTTCCTTTTCTACTTCCTCAAGTATATCCTGGCTAAAATCAGCCACAAAGTCGGCAAGTGCCTGAGATTTTATGGCTGTCCTTGGTTCATACAAGATATCGTATGCACTAAGCTTCACAGCCCATTTTTCCATCCTACCTGACATTTCTGGTTTTCTTAAAACAGCTTTAATAGGATAGTTAGTTTTTACATGAATAACATGAGTTTCAAAATAATGTCTTAATTTAGTAGAAGCCATTATAAGTGCTAAAATCAGCTTTTCAAGATAAGAATACCTGGATTCATAATCTAGTAGACTTTTACTTACATAATATATTGGATGCTGTTGACCTTCGTGATCTTTGACTAACACAGCACTTATTGCACTTCCAAAAATAGCTAAATACAAGGATACTGGTTCACCATCAACTGGCTTCATCAAGAGTGGTACTGAGGATAAGTATTCCTTCAAGGATACCAATGCCCTTTCTTGCTTCTCTCCCCATTCGAATTTTTGATTCTTTCTCAGGATATCATAGAAGTCTTTACACTTCTCTGAAGATCTTGAGATGAATCTGTTGAGAGCTGCTATTCTACCTGTTAACTTTTAGACATCTTTGAGATTTCTTGGTGACTTGATGTCCAGGATGGCCTTGATTTGTTCAGGGCTTGCTTCTATTCCTCTTTTGGTGACCATGTATCCAAGGAATTTTCCTGCTTTAACTCCGAAGTGACACTTGGCTGGATTCAACTTCATGTTGTATTCATCCAGAATGTCAAATGCTGTTGCCAAGTCTTTGAGATGATCCTCGGCCTTTCTTGACTTTACCACCATGTCGTCTATGTAGATTTCCATCGTGTCCCCCAGTTGGTCTTTGAACATCATGTTGACTAGCCTCTGGTATGTTGCACCTGCATTTTTTTAGTCCAAAAGGCATTGCAGTATAACAGTATATACCTGTGGGAGTCATGAAGGCTGTATCTTCTTGATCTGAAGGCTCCATTTGAATCTGTTGGAATCCTGAGGATGCATCCATGAAGGTTAGCAGCTCGTGGCCAGCCGTAGCATCCACCATGGAGTCAATGTGTGGGAGTGGAAATGGGTCTTTTGGACAGGCCTTATTCAGGTCTGTGAAGTCCACACACACTCTCTATTTTCCATTTTTCTTCTGGACAACAACTAGATTAGCCAACCATCTAGGATATTGGACCTCTCTTATCATCTTGGTTTTGAGCAGCTTCTGCACCTCTTATTGTATAATAGCGTTTCTCTTAGGAGCAAACTTCCTTCGCTTTTGACGTACCGGCCTGAAAGATTTATCTATACCAAGTTTATGAGTAATGATAGACTTAGAGATACATGTCATATCTTTTCATGTTTCCAGGCGAAGGTAGAAGCTCTTTTCTTGAGGAAGGATATCGATTCCATCTCAATATCCTCAGGAATACGTGATCCTAATAATACTTTAATTTCAGTATCCTAAGGATCCAAAGATACTTCCTTTACATCCTGCTCTCTTGCTTGCAGGACCTTCCCCGGTTGTTTCTGTAATTGCTATGCTTGAGTAGGCTTTATAGTCCACTTCATTGATGAAGCATAACATTCCTTGGCATCTTGCTGATCGCTTTCAATCTTGATGACCCCCCAAGGACTTGGTAGTTTCACACATTGATGATAAGTTGAGGGTACTGCCTTCATGTTGTGGATCCAGGGCCTGCCTAATACAACATTATAACAAGATAATTAGTCAATAACACAAAATTTTTGTAGAGAGTTAATTCCCTCAATATATATTGGAAGTTTGATTTCTCCCAAAGTGTTCTTGGTCTTGCCACTGAATCCTACTAGAACTGAGGATTTTGGGATAATCTCTGTTTCTGGGATATCCATCTTCTTTAAGGCATCAATTTGTATAATGTTCACAGAGCTTCCTCCATCAACTAGTATTCTGTGCACAAAACAGTTAGCTATACATAAAGTGATTACCAAACCATCATGGTTGGGATCTAGAAGATCACATTGGTCCTTCTCATCGAAGGATATGATCCTTTGAGTTGTCAGAGTGGAAGTGCGGAGAGGACTTTCTCCGTTATACATCTTTGTTTCTCTGGAACGCTTCTTGGCTGTTGAATATGATGTTCCACAGAGGTCGGATCCTCCCGAGATAAAGGATACAACCTTAGCTCCGGGTAGGGGAGAAGGTGCCCTTTCAGGTATCTTGACATGATCCTAATACTTATCCTGGTTCCTTCCAAATAGTTCCTTTAGGTATCCTTTGCTGAGAAGATATCCTATTTCTTTCCGAAGTGCTATGCAATCTTCAGTGCGATGGCCAAAGTCTTCATGGAATGCACACCATTTGGACTTGTCTTTGATGGATCCGGGCTTTTCGTTTTTCTTAGGCCATCTGGCCTTATCACCTAGATCCTGTATAGCACAAATCACACCACTAATATCAATGTTAAAACAATATTCAGAGATTTTAGGATACTCTTCATCGTCTTCATCTTCTTCCACAGCATTTATCCTAGGATTATCTTTCTTTGAATAAGGCTTGGGCCTGGTGTACTTCTGTGGAGTGTCTGACTTCCTGTTGGTGGACTCATACTTCGGGATAACCAGGTTTCCATGAGCCTTCTTGTCATCCTCTAGCCGAATGTATCTTAACGCCCTGTTCCTGACTTCATCAAGATTTCTGCATGGAGTCATGACAAGATCATCATAGAAAAGAGAATCTTTCCTTAATCCCATCTTGAAGGCTTCAACAGCAGCTGCCATGTCAAGGTTGGGGATTTCCAAAGCTTCCCTGCTAAATCTGGTTATGTAATCCCTTAAGAATTCATTATTACGCTGAACAATTCTATATAAGTCACCTGTCAATTTCTCAAAAGATCTACTACAAGAAAATTGGTTATTGAACAAATTAATCAAATGAGAAAATGATGTAATAGTGTTGGAAGGAATATTGAATAACCATTTGAGGGCTGGCCCCGTAAATGTTGAGCCGAATCCCTTGCATAGGCAAGCTTCTTTGATGTCAATGGGGATAGGGTTGATCTCCATCCTTTCTCTGTACTGAGCTACGTGTTCCTCAAGATCCGTAGTGCCATCGTAGAGCTTCATGCTGGGTGTCTGGAACTTCTTGGGGATCTCCACATCACATATAGGCCAGGTAAACCTAGATAACTTGTGGCTACCTGCAGGCACTTCAGCTATGGGACGTATTATCCCTGGGATACTGGAAATCATATCCTTCATTTTCTGCAGTTCCCTGGCTATCTCGAGGGGATATTCCCTTATCCTGCACATGTCCACGGTTAGTGTATAAATTAGTGCTAAATAAACTGTTACCGAGGTCATGGTCAGGTATCTGGTATCCTGAGCCTTGACGGCTATTTCCTCCATTGAGGGTATCCTCAGGATAAGGTGACGCCTGCATCGGGATGTCATCTCCAACATGCACTTCAGAGGACACCATGGGAGATCCTGATGAGAATATGCTAGCTGGCGTGGCTGAACGAGGCTACATGCTGATGAATTCTGGCCACGTTGGTCTAGGTAATTACGAGGATACCGGAAGATAAGTTCCTCCGTATCCTGATTGCTGCTGAGACGGAGTCCTTGTTAATTGTGTGTAACGATTCCGACGAAACCCGGTATACCCTAACCAGTAGACAATAGTTACGTCATATTTAATGTCGGGTACATGAGTTACCATAGTAATTATACGAGAATACATGGTTCACTGTATTGATCGTACGTGAATATATAATTCATCGTATTGAATATGCGATTAATCGATCGATAGTTATTGAAACCCGAACGAATCGAGGGTTCAATTATAGACGAGATATATGATATTTAGTGATGTTTACGAATGATTTTAAAGCTTCGGGATAAGTGAATTAAAGCACAGAAAAAGAATTTCGATTTAATGGTACGTCGGTACATTAAACGAAACCTTTAATACAAGTCCGGGCAAGAGATGATCGATCAAGCCGAAAAAGATGCGCGATAATTAATGATATGATGTTTTAAGTTAATAAACGTCATGGTTTAAGTTTTTAAAGTTTTTAAATCGGTTTTATATAAATTTCATTTTTAAGCCGAAAAAACGACCGTTTTAACCTCGTTTTAAGCCGAATTAGACATTTAACCAAAAAACGAACTGAACCAGATTATCCAAAACATTATCCGGATATCCGAAATTCAAACATGTGGCCTAGAATGGAGAGGTGGGTCCCACCCCACCCCCCTAAGAG
Organism: Bidens hawaiensis; assembly: GCF_021521415.1. Classification (NCBI taxonomy): domain Eukaryota; kingdom Viridiplantae; phylum Streptophyta; class Magnoliopsida; order Asterales; family Asteraceae; genus Bidens; species Bidens hawaiensis. The sequence continues at coordinate 130,513 of NW_027497745.1, read as the reverse complement.
TTCCGATCGGATTGGGGAAAACCCCATAGCCCTTTATTTCTTTTTTTTCATCCAACAAATCAACATCCATCTCTTCCTCTCAAGATCATGATCCAAAACCGAGATTTTGTAGCAAGAAAACAAGGTAAAGAATCGAGTTAATCATGTTTCCATCTTCGTTTCTTGAGTTTATTTGTAAGAAAATGAGGTTTCAATGATGAAAACCGATTCTTGCATGATCAAGTGATGTATACGGGCTATACAAGGGATCTTGGTCCAAGAAAGGAATTAAACAAATCAAAAACGAATTTTTACGGTTAAATCTTTGTTTTTGAATCATAATCGAAACCATGAAAGAAATGGCTTGATCGTGAGTGTAACTTGCTTGGTATTGTGGTATGTTGGTTGTAGGTTCTGTATTTAGTGGTAGATAAGGCGGAAAGACGAGTTTGTAGCTTGTAGTGGCGGAAAACGAAAGGTATATTCGGTTTATGTTCGGTTTTGGAGTTTTTGGACAGATTGTTGATGGTTTAGAGTTAGGTCACGAAATTTCACAGGGATGATCTACACATGAAAATATGAGTTCTGTGTATCTTTGGTAATTTTTGGATAAAGGATGAATATTTGGTGAATTTAATGCTCGGTTTTGGCCAAAAATGATGAAAAATAGTTAAATATCATGAAAAATTCTGGAAAATTTCATATAAGCTTTTTATATCATGAATAAGTCACACACAAAATTTTAGGTCAGTTGGAGAAGCCTAAGAAGGCTTTTCGGTTAAACGAGTTCTAGGGTTTTCTAGTTCGGTTTTAATGAAAATGGCATGTAAAAGAAGATTTTGGTTCTGGAAAAATTACAGGGGACTATGTGGATGGCAGGGGACATCCAGGAGAAATTTGGGATTTTTCTAAGATCGTTTGGTATTTACGACATATTTAGTGTTTAAATGGTGTTTAAAAATAGATAAATAAATTTTAAATATAAAAATTAATTCTGGAAATATTTTTATAAAGTTCCCCACTGTCAAAAAGTGATTTGTGCAAAATTTCAAGATCCGAGACTAAACGGATAATTATTTGTGCTAAAAAGAAGATAAAAACAAACTTTTAAAGTTTAAAACGCATAAACCGGTAAAGTTCGTCTAAACGAACTGACTGGTGTATAAAAACCCTAAAAATGAACTATTTTCATATAATATAGTTAAACAAGTAAAAATGAATCATCCGAAAGTAATTCGATGATTTGGGTATTTTTAACCGATTTAACAGTTTCCGGTACGCCAAAGACGGAAACGGGTCCCGCGGCCAATCGGGGCGTCTAAACCGAGCTCTAATTTCACAACTTTAACTAAATTATCAGTCAACAACTATTTTCGGGTCGTGTGTGACCAAACTCATTTTTGGAACGTAAAAACGGATAACCGTGCTAGGCACGCAAAACGGGAAAAACGACTAATAATAATTTTGACCAGTGAATTCTAAACGATATCACAATCTGAGTCCGGAGAAGTGTTTCTGGGTTAACATTGCCCCCAGAACGGGTACAGTGCTGGGTTAACAGTGTCCCCAGATGTACCGGTTAACTTGGTTAAAGTTATATTAATAATGAGTGTATAGTAACGATCGTAGGGATCATATTACAGATTGGACGTGTTAACTGATAATGATTGTTGTTACCTGCTTGCATGTGCTAAGGTGAGTTTCACGAGCCCCTTTTTCTGAATTATTTTCAAATATTTTCCCGGGGCGGAAGCATGTTACTATTGAAATGTTTAAGTACATACTGAACGCATGGATTTGCGTATATTTATAAATATTTGATTGTACGGGAATCGTACGGAATGGGTACAGTACTGGGTTAACAGTGTCCCCAGATGTCTCTAGAAGTGTTTCTGGGTTAACATTGCCCCCGGAATGGGTACAGTACTGGGTTAACAGTGTCCCCAGATGTCCAAAGAGGTGTTTCTGGGTTAACATTGCCCCCGGAAAGGGTACAGTACTGGGTTAACAGTGTCCCCAGATAATATTATATTATGATATTGATTTATCAAGGCTTACTCAAATTGTGAAACTCACCAACTATTCGTAGTTGACCCGTTTTCTCACATGCTTTTCAGGTACAACTAAGATGAAGTGATTGCTTACGTGCTAAGTGCTTGATGTGTGTAAGATTTGCGTGTGGGATGTTAGGATACATTATATTACATAGAATTATGTATCGTATGGTATGATGTGTGTATCACCTAGACGGTAATGAAATACGAGATAATGTAATTTGAAGTATATTAATGTATTTAGTTTTCTTTATAAACAATGTGGTTGATATCAGATGTGTCTGTGGCATCCCGTTTACGTTTCCGCTGCGGTTTCAGGGTGTTACAGAAGTTGGTATCAGAGTCATTGGTTATAAAGATTTAAGATGTCTTTAAAAGATACCTAAAATATAACCAGTAGCTCAAGTATTATAGGATCTGAATATCAACTAATAATATATAGTGACGGGATCTGGATGAACTTGAATGGACAAGTGAGTTATTATGGTCCGGAACATAATAACAGACTTGTCTGCACGAGGGAATTCAGGGGAAGTCACTGGGTACATTAATAGGTAAAAATGGCAACATATGTGTAAAGTATATAATATTATTTATACGTGCTAATGTGTATATATATATATATGTACATATCTTGTGGGTACATGTATTGAGAAATGGGACCCGGATAAGGAACTGGGGGATGAGATAATAAAAGTACCGAGGATGCTGAAATTTCTAGAGCATCGGTTGATAATGAGTCTGACTTATCGGGCCATAGTTATGATAGTACCAAGTTAGATCTCCCGTTTGACATTAACCAGAAATATCTAGTAACCGTCACTCCCAACCAAAATTGATAAATCCCTTACCCTACCAACACCGGTACCGTATATCCTAATAACCCCCTATGTTCACCCGAACCGCCAACCCTCACGTACGGACGGACCTGTACGTGAACCTATTCTTATTCCGTTAAAAAAATAAAAAAAAATAAAAATTTTGATAATAAATGAGCAGATAAAAATAATATATAGAAATATATATATATATGTAATTCTCACTCTCAAACATAGGAGACATACCACCTCCAGATCGAGAATTACCGATTTTTGCGAACCTAGAACGCCTGAGGACATTGACTGAGCAAGTGATAGAGTTTCTCATAATAACAATTGATAATATTTGAAGGCAAACCATGTTGCGCGATTACCTTGAACCTTGTAACTCCCTATGTTATCCTTACATCCGTTAGATGTCTATACCTATGTATTCTCGAATAGAATGATTACCCATACACAAAGAGGTGTGGGAATCATTATAGCATAGTTGGTTGTTCGTTCGTAGGTGGTATACCGTGTATGCCGGTTATACAAATAGACACGGATAGTATAACTCTGTGGTACGTAATCGTTGGTGCTCACGGTGAGCATGTATCGGTTATGCTGACATGCAGAAGGATATTGAAATCAAGCATATTAAAACATTAATCCTTATTGAGAAAGATCTATATGTCAGTTGGTGACAAGGGTTATGAAACATATTTAAACGTTAACCGACGTCAGGTTAAGTCCATGTGTTATTATATTTGTGGGACATATATATACTAGATACTGGTATGTGTAATATGTATGATAATATTTGGTGTGTATGTGTACCTGCTGTTATGATTGAGCTGGTAACGAGTTATATGGTGAGATTAGTATTGATTACTGCGTACGGGATGAGTACGGCAGAATGACATAAAATGAGTAACTCCAATGATGGAGATTGATATGATTCAGTTGATTGCTCAAGGATAGCAGATGATGATACCGAATGTCGTATCACAGATCACTGCTAGTGTTGATGCAAATGTGATCGCAGACTTATAGATCGAACAATCACATGATTATGAATATTTCAATTCTTAGTGTTATTACTAAGAGTGTTAATGTCTCACCGAATACTATTATGACTACAAGTATTAGTTATAAACTAAACATGAATAGTAGTCGTAATGAATTAGATCCGGTATGAAGGATATGTTTATCGGTTGTGTTAAGGGGATTATTAATAGTTTACTGATGGTAAAGGGAGGAATAGATTAGCGAGTGGATAGAAAAGATCGAAATGGTTAAGGATATTGGTAAGAGTCTAGAACATTGTGTAGTGAAATATGCTACAGATATGTTGGTAGATTATGTTGTATCGTGATGGAACACGATGGTACAAAATTATAGTTAGAAAATTATTGCTCAGATGATATGGTCAGGATTTAAAATTCTTGTGCTAGAGCACTTTTATTCGAGTAATTAAACTCAGAGATTGGAAACTGAGCTATGAAAGATAGAAATGTTGTGTGCTGATCACTTAGAACACGCTAATCGTTTGAAGGAATTGTCATGTCTGGTAACATGGCTAATTACTCCTGAAATTAAGCGAAGTGAGCGCTATATTGGGAGCTAACTCCATCGATAAGGAGTATAGTCAGCCCTGTAAAATATACAACCTTTGGAAGGGTTGTGTCACAAGCCAGCATTGATATATTTGATTCTATGGGAAGCGGAATGGAAGGACGTTAGGTGAAACGTCGAGTGTTAAAGAAGGGAAATGATAAAGGTATAGTGCAAGATAGACTTGTGAATAAGTAGGTTTGTCCTACAACCCAGAATTATACTAAGACTAGTTCTGGTGTGAAAACATGAACCGCATAAAGGGTCCTTCCTTAAATGTGGAAAATATAGTTATCGGCAGAAAGAATAATGTCGGGTGATAGTAGGCCACAGGTATGGTAAAGATGGACGTAATGCCCCAATTGTAGAACCAACTGAAGCCATGTGGACCGGCAACCCCAACCCATTCGTGTACAACCACTCCGAACCCAACAACCTCAATAACAATCCATCCAAAGAAATCAAATTATGCCAAACAGTTGTACTTGCTATGAATGTGGCAGTACAGAACGTTTCAAGAGAAATTGCCCAAAGTTGAACCAAGGTGTCGTTGGAAGACGAACCTCAAGACAAGCATCAACCTCGGATCAAGCAAGGAGCCGTGCTTTTGTGAGTAATTCGAATAAAGCACGTCATGATCCAAAGGTGGTATTAAGTTCGTTGTAGTTTTAAATCAATGGGCTTCAGCGATATTTTTACGGTCGTCGATAGAAGTTAGTTCCTGCTAACCTCATATCATTTGGAAAGATACCGATTAGTGAAACTATAGAACCCCATACGGTAGAATCGCAAACGGTAAATCCCTAATGGTTAACTAAATTGTTCGGAATTGTCCTATTACTCTGAACGATTAATCCTTTCCTTATTGACCTACGACCAGTAAAGTTAAGAAGTTTTGACGTAATAGTTAACATGGATTGGCTAACTCAACATGAAGCTGAAGTCAAATATGAAAAGAAGATGATTAGAAGCTCTCCTTCGGACGATGAAGCGATTAGATACAGAGAAAAGTGTACGGTATTATGTTACCACTCTAATCTCATCTTGAGATGTTATAATATTTACGACAAGAAGACGTGGTGTATTTAACAAACGCGATTGCCAAAGTATTTAAAAGAAAACATATAGAAGATGTTTCGGTGATACTTAAATATCTAGAAGTTTTCCCAGAAGAACTTCCTGGATTACCGCCAACCCGACAGGTCGAATTCAGAATTGATTTAATACCTCAAGCTGGCCCTGTTGCTAAAGCATCTTACCGACTTGCGCCAACTGAAATGCAAGAATTATTGGATAAAGGTTTTATACGACCTAGTTAATCGCCATGGGGTGCACCAGTGTTATTTGGGAAATGAAGGACGGAAGTGTTAGGATATGTATTGATTAGGGAGAATTGAATAAAGTGACGAACAAGAATAGGTATTCACTTTTTCGAAGTAAATGATCTGTTTAACCAACTGCAAAGGGCGATTTATTTTTAGAAAAATTGGTCTTAGATATAGTTATCACCAAATGAAAAATCCAAGAGGAGGACGTTGCAACAACAGCGTTTCGGATTCGCTACGGCCATTATGAATTCTTAGTTATGCCTTTCGGGCTAACAAATGCGCCGGCAGCATTCATGGAACTCATGAACCAAGTCTGTAAACTTTATTTAGACAAATTTGTCATAACATTCATTGATGATATTTTGATATATTCGCAACGTAAAGAAGAGCACGAACGACAGTTAAGGAAAATTGTGGAAGTGTTAAAGCAAGAGGAGCTATACGCGAAGTTTTCGAAATGTGATTTTGAATAAAGAAGGCATAATCCCTTGGTCATGTTGTAAAGCAACAAGGATTTCACAAAGATCAAAATAAGATAGAAACCATTAAAATTGTGCCAAGCGCCGATTTTAAGTCTCCCCGATGGAGACGATGGTTTTGTCGCGTATTGTAACGCATCGCGTAGAGGGTTAGGATGCGTGTTGATGCAGAATAATAAGGTTATAGCCTATGCTTCCCGACAGTTAAAAGTACACGAGAAAATGTACACTACTCACGACTTAGAACTGGGAGCGGATATCTTCGCACTTAAAATCTAGAGACATTATCTCTACGGTACAAAGTGCACCATCTTCACCGATCATAAAAGTTTGCAGCATATATTTGATCAGAAAGAACTGAATATGAGGCAACGAAGATGGGTCGAGTTGTTAAACGATTATGACTGTGACATCCGTTATCACCCCGGCAAGGCTAACGTCGTAGCCGATGCATTGAGTAGGAAAGATCGGGTTAAGCCATTGCGAGTGCGAGCGCTGGGGATGATAGTCCAGTCGAACCTTTCGGACATGATTCGAGTCGCTCAACGTGAGGCGTTAAAAGAGGAACAATTGGAAAAGGAGGGATTTCACGGCAATGAGAAGAATTTCGAACATCGCGTGGACGAAATTCTCTATTTCAAAAATCGGGTTTGGATCCCGACCCTCCATGACCTTCGTGATTTAATCACGGACGAATCGCATAGATCGAAATATTCCATACATCTGGGATCGGATTTGACTATTGATGATACGAATACCTGAAAGGATTTCATTAATGGCCGAGTTTGGAGAAAGATATGGTTACGTATTTTGGTGAATATTTAAGTTATGCAAGAGATAAGGCTGCACACCAAAAACCCTAGGGAACGCCACAACGACAGAAAATTCGCCAATGATAGTGGGAATAAATTATAATGGGTTTCGGGACGCAAATTCCCAAGATATATCAAAGACACGATGCAATTTGGGTAATCGCGGATCGATTAACCAATCCTCGCATTTCATCCCAATCTATGACGATTACCACGATGAATTCTCGCCCAAATTCATGATGGTGAAATGGTATCTCGTCATGGAGTACCATTTTCAATTATCTCAGATCGAAATAGCATCCTACTTCCATTATTGGAAGGCGTGGAAGGAAGCATCGAGAGCTTGAAGCTTTCTATGGGTGAAGTAATTATCACCAATTTGTTAAATTGAAAATGGGCGTCAATCAAGCCATAAGATTTGAATTGATTCGGGAAATAACCAATCGGATTTATAATATTTAAGATGAGTTGAAGGCAGCGCGAGATTGGCAAAGGATTTATGCCAAAATTCATAGGAAACCATTGTCATTGGAAAGAGGTGACAAGGCATTTTTAAGGCATCACCTTAGAGAGGTGATATGAGGTTTGCCAAAACCGAAAATAGCTCCTTAATATATTGGACCTCATGAGACTATCTCCATGATTGGTCATTTAGTTTATCGATTAAAGTACTCCAGGGGCTAAGTATTATACATGATGTTTTGCCATGTATACGGATTGAAAAGTACCTAAGCGATGAGGCAACGAAAGTACTAGTAATGGAAGTACTCATAGAAGAAATACTTGATATCATAAATAATTCCGTTGAGATAGTAGACGGGAAAACTAAACAGTTTGGACACACCAAGCTTTATTGATTAAGATTAAGTGGAATTCACAGCGAGTACCAGATTATACCTGGTAACGCGAGGGTGAATTCTGAAGGAAAAACCCCCCACCCTTCTCTCGGAAGGGAATAGTAGGCGTGTAAAATTTCGAGGACGAAATTTCTTAACGGGGGGAGAATGTAACGATTCCGACGAAACCCGGTATACCCTAACCGGTAGACAATAGTTACGTCATATTTAATGTCGGGTACATGAGTTACCATAGTAATTATACGAGAATACAAGGTTCACTGTATTGATCGTACGTGAATATATAATTCATCGTATTGAATATGCGATTAATCGATCGATAGTTATTGAAACCCGAACTAATCGAGGGTTCAATTATAGACGAGATATATGATATTTAGTGACGTTTACGAAGTATTAAAGCTTCGGGATAAGTGAATTAAAGCACAGAAAAAGAATTTCGATTTAATGGTACGTCGGTACATTAAACGAAACCTTTAATACCAGACCGAGCAAGAGATGATCGATCAAGCCGAAAAAGATGCGCGATAATTAATGATATGATGTTTTAAGTTAATAAACGTCATGGTTTAAGTTTTTAAAGTTTTTAAATCGGTTTTATATAAATTTCATTTTTAAGCCGAAAAAACGACCGTTTTAACCTCGTTTTAAGCCGAATTAGACATTTAACCGAAAAACGAACTGAACCAGATTATCCAAAACATTATCCGGATATCCGAAATCCAAACATGTGGCCTAGAATGGAGAGGTGGGTCCCACCCCACCCCCCTAAGAGTTCCGATCGGATTGGGGAAAACCCCATAGCCCTTTATTTCTTTTTTTTCATCCAACAAATCAACATCCATCTCTTCCTCTCAAGATCATGATCCAAAACCGAGATTTTTGTAGCAAGAAAACAAGGTAAAGAATCGAGTTAATCATGTTTCCATCTTCGTTTCTTGAGTTTATTTGCAAGAAAATGAGGTTTCAATGATGAAAACCGATTCTTGCATGATCAAGTTATGTATACGGGTTATACAAGGGATCTTGGTCCAAGAAAGGAATTAAACGAATCAAAAACGAATTTTTACGGTTAAATCTTTGTTTTTGAATCATAACCGAAACCATGAAAGAAATGGCTTGATCGTGAGTGTAACTTACTTCGTATTGTGGTATGTTGGTTGTAGGTTCTGTATTTAGTGGTAGATAAGGCGGAAAGACGAGTTTGTAACTTGTAGTGGCGGAAAACGAAAGGTATATTCGGTTTTAGAGTTTTTGGATAGATTGTTGATGGTTTAGATTTAGGTCACAAAATTTCACAGGGATTATCTACACATGAAAATATGAGTTCTGTGAATTTTTGGTAATTTTTGGATAAAGGGTGAATATTTGGTGAATTTAATGCTTGGTTTTGGCCAAAAATGATGAAAAATAGTTAAATATCATGAAAAATTCTGGAAAATTTCAGATAAGATTTTTATATCATGAATAAGTCGCACACAAAATTTTAGGTCAGTTGGAGAAGTCTAAGTAGGCTTTTTGGTTAAACGAGTTCTAGGGTTTTCTAGCTCGGTTTTAGTGAAAATGGCATGTAAAAGAAGATTTTGGTTCTTGAAAAATTACAGGGGACTATGTGGATGGCAGGGGACATCCAGGAGAAATTTGGGATTTTTCTAAAATCGTTTGGTATTTACGACATATTTAGTGTTTAAATGGTGTTTAAAAATAGATAAATAAATTTTAAATTTAAAAATTAATTCTGGAAATATTTTTATAAAATTCCCCACTGTTAAAAAGTGATTTGTGCAAAATTTCAAGATCCGAGACTAAACGGATAATTATTTGTGCTAAAAAGAAGATAAAAACAAACTTTTAAAGTCTAAAACGCATAAACAGGTAAAGTTCGTATAAACGAACTGACTGGTGTACAAAAACCCTAAAAATGAACTATTTTCATATAATAGAGTTAAACAAGTAAAAATGAATCATCCGAAAGTAATTCGGATGATTTGGGTATTTTTAACCGATTTAACAGTTTCCGGTACGCCAAAGACGGAAACGGGTCCCGCGGCCAATCGGGGCGTCTAAACCGAGCTCTAATTTCACAACTTTAACTAAATTATCAGTCAACAACTATTTTCGGGTCGTGTGTGACCAAACTCATTTTTGGAACGTAAAAACGGATAACCGTGCTAGGCACGCAAAACGGGAAAAACGACTAATAATAATTTTGACCAGTGAACTCTAAACGATATCACAATCTGAGTCCGGAGAAGTGTTTCTGGGTTAACATTGCCCCCAGAACGGGTACAGTGCTGGGTTAACAGTGTCCCCAGATGTACCGGTTAACTTGGTTAAAGTTATATTAATAATGAGTGTATAGTAACGATCGTAGGGATCATATTACAGATTGGACGTGTTAACTGATAATGATTGTTGTTACCTGCTTGCATGTGCTAAGGTGAGTTTCACGAGCCCCTTTTTCTGAATTATTTTCAAATATTTTCCCGGGGCGAAGCATGTTACTATTGAAATGTTTAAGTACATACTGAACGCATGGATTTGCGTGTATTTATAAATATTTGATTGTACGGGAATCGTACGGAATGGGTACAGTACTGGGTTAACAGTGTCCCCAGATGTCTCTAGAAGTGTTTCTGGGTTAACATTGCCCCCGGAATGGGTACAGTACTGGGTTAACAGTGTCCCCAGATGTCCAAAAAGGTGTTTCTGGGTTAACATTGCCCCCGGAAAGGGTACAGTACTGGGTTAACAGTGTCCCCAGATAATATTATATTATGATATTGATTTATCAAGGTTTACTCAAATTGTGAAACTCACCAACTATTCGTAGTTGACCCGTTTTCTCACATGCTTTTCAGGTACAACTAAGATGAAGTGATTGCTTACGTGCTAAGTGCTTGATGTGTGTAAGATTTGCGTGTGGGATGTTAGGATACATTATATTACATAGAATTATGTATCGTATGGTATGATGTGTGTATCACCTAGACGGTAATGAAATACGAGATAATGTAATTTGAAGTATATTAATGTATTTAGTTTTCTTTATAAACAATGTGGTTGATATCAGATGTGTCTGTGGCATCCCGTTTACGTTTCCGCTGCGGTTTCAGGGTGTTACATTGTGTCCCCAAGGATCTGGGATTCTGAAAGATTGGAGTAGCCTCCTGCCCGGGCCTCTTTTTGATTCCTTCAATCTCCTTAAATAGCCTCGAGTTGATCTTTTCTTGCTGCTACATGTGTGTTTTGACCTGTTTCATCAAAGCAAAAATGTCATTGTTAGAAAATAACTGGGTCTACCCGTGTAGAGGATCCCGCAAATGGTAGTAGTTCTCCTCTGGGATGAGTGTTCTTCTTTGGCACTGGTGGAGGTCCTAAGTTGACGTTTGAAGCAGCGGTGACCACCGGAGTAAAGACTGAACAGCTTTTTGGTTGTGAGGCCGTTGTAGAGAGAATGAATGTGAATAAATGGATTTCAAGGATTGAAGCACCGTAGCCCCACGGTGGGCGCCAAATTGTTTTGGTGAAAAATTAACAACAGTGATTTTGTAACCAAATTAGTACGGGACTAGGTGCTTGTAAATATAGTATGAACACAGAGATTTGTTGCGAGAAAAAACCTGCTATCCTTAGGATAACAAGAAAAAAACCCAGGTGGTGAAAACTATCACCACCGGTTTATTAATAATAAAGGTGATTACACGTGTGGAGCTCAAACTTGATCGTGATTACAGAGAATGCGAGTACTAGTAAGTTCTCGAGTGCTAGAGTGTGTGTTTTGATCAAAGGTTGTAGCTCTATTTATACAAAAACAAAACTAACAATATGGCCTGTAATTTAGGAAACTTTGGAACGAGTCCAATTAGCCGTTAATTCTTTTAATCAGCACATTTCCTTATTAGCCATGCTCTAATAATAGCAAGTGCGAGTCCTTGGGAGATCATGGCAACTACCTTTGACCTGGTAAACAAGGAAAGTAGCAGACTATGCGTTAGTTATATAACATAATTAGGATACCTATTACCTTAGAGGATACCGCATCCTAGATTTGTTCTGAATATAATGTTTGCTGAGGATACTAAAAATCCGAGCCCTAACAAGTAGTTTCTTGTATGATTTCAAGACCTGATAATTGTTTTCCTCCTATTTCTGCCCAACACACTGGTGTTCTGCACTTTCGTCCATAAAATGCTTTAAATAGGGCAGCATTAATACTTGTATGATAACTGTTGTTGTAAGAGAATTCTATCAGTGGTAAATGGTCATCCCAATTTCCACCAAAATCTATCACACAAGCTCTTAACATGTCCTCCAACGTTTGTATGGTCATTTCACTTTTACCATCAGTCTTTGGATGGTATGCTGTGCTCAAGTTTAACCTTGTTCCCATGGCTATTTGGAAACTCTTCTAAAAATAAGAAGTAAAACGGCTATCCCGATCAGATACGATGCATAATGAAACTTCATGTAATGAGACAACTTTGTCTACATACAGTTTAGCTAATTGTTCCATTTTAAAAGTTTCCTTCTGTCACACCCCGACTAGCACAATGCAGAAGCGTAAAACGGGAATGTAACAGACACCTCTGGTATCAACACATTGTTTATAAAGAAACATTACAAACTAATTTACAATATATTACATTTCTTTGTTCTATCATTATTTTACCGTCTAGGTGATACAAACAAAACTAGTTCGTTAACTATACGTTCTTACTACTAACACCCTTGCCTCTATTCACATAGCATCAACCACACACCTTGGGCAAATAACAGATCACCAAATCATTCCAATTTAGGTACACCTAAAAAGCAGTTTAAAACGGGTCAACTACTAGAGTTGGTGAGTTTCACGAGTTTCAAGAAATTAGTAATGAGTATTCACAAGTCAACACTTGTAATCATGAAATAAGTATGTATGTATGTAAATGATGTAATTATGCTAGTTACAGTGAAGCCTTGACTGTATGTGCTGCGTGCATCCATTTCCCACGCTCAATCAACCACTGTGGCCCCTTTCCGCCCACAACATGCCCCGATAGCTATGTCTAACACTACATAGCCTGTTTGTATAAATATGGTCATGTGCAAACGGCGCTATGTGACACGGAAACCAGGCCGATTCCGTTTGGGTTTGTCAAACCAATAGTACTATTCACAAGCCATCGGCTCGAAGTTAATCACTGTGATCGTGGGGACTTTCGTGTGTTAGCACTTAGATAATTCACATCAATACATGTTTCAGGTATGTATATGTAATCAAACATGCTTTTCACCCCAAAAGTTCGTAAAACAGTTTAAAAGTGGGGTCATGAAACTCACAGTTTAGTAGATAATCAGTACTGTATCAGCTCGTGGTTTGTTCGGTCCGCTTATCAGTAGTTCCTATAATCAATATTATAATAATATTAATATTTTAATATTATTATAATCTCAATACTAAACTGGGCTGTATAACTAATCTGGGTATATCTGGAATGCCCAGAAAGTGGCAATAGGCTTAGGTTGTGATGTTGTTCAATGTCTAATACTTAAAACCGAACTTGGCTCAGATTCCCGTTTTCCCAGCTGGGCCAAGTTGTTCGTTTACGCGTTCAGAAAACAGTTATGGGGAAATAAGCTTGGGTAAATGTATTGGTTAACAAAATGATTAAGTTATAAAGAATGATCACCTATTAGGGTCCCGGATTAGCCACGGGGCACGTTTCCGTTTATTTAGTTCGATTTGAGAAGAAACGCGCACAATCCACCCGGATTGTCCAGGTTTCTCACAGAAAAGTTCATTTTCACTTAATTAGTCCAAAAATATTATTTTTGATCACTCTTGGTGTTTTGATATTCCCGCAGGTTAGCTAGTCGCGAATTTGCCGGTTTTTATAAAAACTGAATTTGTTTAATATTTAGATTAGCATAATTAATTAATCGTTAATCATTAAATTATGAAAATTTAACCACTTATCAATTAAAATATGTAGATTTTATAAAAATATTTCTGGAATTTATTTACTGATTTATTAATTTATAAAAATTTATTTTATCAGCTATATTTCGCTTAAAAATCGTCCGTTTACCCCAAACAATTTCCAAAAATTCCACAACAATTCCTGAATGCTCAAATCATGTCCAAAATCAATCTGTATCAATTCCAGAATGTAAAAATCTCGTGCGATACTCTTTTCGGCCCAAATTTGGCTATTAAAATTCACACGATCGCAAATAACCAAAACACCTTTAAACTTCTCCAAATGATCCTAAAATTCATATGTGATCAAAATACATCGAATCTGAGTTCCCAGAAAAATTTCATAATTTTTGAAGTATTTTAGCTATTTTTCCCAAATAAACGTCCCAATTCGGTAATAAATTCTCCAAATATTCTCGGATGGTCGAAAAATTTCCAAATTTGAACAGGGACTCTTTGACATGGTCCCTGATGTCCCTGCAAAATTTCAAGTCCAAAAAATATGCACATCACAACCTTAACCTAAATAGCCCGTAAGCGAGTGTTTCGGCATTACCTTAGCGGGTTTGGCTCGTTTCCGACTTTTTAATCAATTTTTCAGGTTCTTGTGCTTCTAAGAAAGCTAGGTACAAGTCCTATATCACAAACCAAGAAATTTTTCATCAACATAACAGCCCTTAACTTAGGGTTTCGGTTAGTGCACAAAAACGAACTTTTGAACCGTAAAAACGCCGTTTCAACCCTTTAATCCGTGTTTATGGCCAAAAAAAACTATCAAAACAGGTTCCTTACCGTGTTTATTATCAAAACATGTTTATGGACCATTTTTACACGGTTTGGAATGATTTTTAGTAATCAATACATGTTTTTATGGTATTAATCAAGGTTAAACAAGTACAAAAGCTACTTATTTAAGCTCCTTACCTTAGGGTTTGAAGGATTTCTGTAAAATCAGCTTGCAGATTCTTGGACCTCAACTTTTATAAACCAAAATGAATAACCAAGCTTGTAAAACAAGTTTTATAAAAAGAATGGGGGGTGGGGATGGGTTGTCCAATCGGAACCCATGGGCCTCCCCTTTGGGCTGTTTTGGCCCAATAATCTGCTTTCTCAAGCCCAAATACAAAAAGCCCAGTCCAAATTAAGTTCGGGTTCGGTTTTTGGCACGAAAAACTTATCGGGTGCGTTAAACAGTGCGAAAACGTGTGTTTTTCGGATAGTTTTGTGTAAAATTATAAAAACATAGTATATGTTTGTAAAAACAAAAATATTTTCACGGATCGCCTAAAACATTTCAAAAAAGTGTTTGGTAAGTCTTTTTCGGCTTAACGGATGATACAATGCTTGGTTTGTAACTATCTTTCGCGTTTAAATCTATAGCGGGTAGTTAAACGAGCATATTTTCGTTTAACTTGTTTGCTATCAAAATAAGGCCATATTTCTAATGTTTTAGCTTTTATTAAACGTATATCACTTATAGATGGCCCCCCGAGATATCTGGGTCATAAACCGACCCGTTCGATTAATCGTTCGTTTGTTACGCAAAAGGGGTTTATTTGCTTAATCGGTAAATACGTACTGAGGTGTACCTTGTTTTGGCTCAAATGTCACACCTTCATTGGCATAAATGAGCTGACTTTGTTAATCTATCCACAATCACCCAGATTGTGTCATTACCTCTTCTCGTTGTAGGTAATTTAGTAACAAAATCCATTGTTATTAATTCCCATTTCCATTCTGACATTTCTAATTGTTGAAGTAATCCTGATGGTTTTTGATGTTCAGCTTAACTTGCGAACAAGTTATGCATTTCAAAACATAATTAGCTACGTCCTTTTTCATTCATATACACCAATAGGTTTTCTTTAAATCTTGATACATTTTATCTTTTCCGGGAAGCATCGTATACTTGGATTTATGAGCTTCTTCGAGAATCCTTTCTCGTAAATTTCCAATGATTGGTATCCAAATTCTATTCCCCATTCGGAGGATCTCATCATTTCCTTTGGTCAGTTGGTCAATTGTACCATTTCTTTTTTCATCAGCAATGTTATTTCCTTCCATTGCTTGTTTTTAAGCATTTTTCACTTCATCAATTAAACTGATTTGAAGTTCTAATCTTAGAGCTCGTACTCTTTTAGGTTTCTCGTGCTCTTTTCTGCTAATGCATCGGCTACTACATTCTCCTTTCCTTCACGACATTGGATTTCATAATCATAGTCGCTGAGAATTTCCATCCAGCATCTTTGCCTCATGTTAAGCTCCTTTTGCCTAAATATATACTTTAAACTTTTATGATCTGTGAATACAGTAAACTTACTGCCATACAAAATGTCTCCAGATTTTTAGGGAAAAAATTATTGCTCCCAATTCTAAATCATGTGTTGTGTAATTCTCTTCATGCTTCTTCAATTGTCTGGATGCATAAGCAATAACTTTTTCACGTTGCATTAATACACATCCTAATCCTGACTTGGAAGCATCACAACAAACTGTGAAATATTCAGTTTCTTCTGGTAATGCAAGTATTGGGGCATTTGTTAATTTTGGTTTCAAAGTTACAAAAGCTTCTTCTTGCTTATATCCCTATTCGAACTTAAAATTTTTACATGTTAACTTTGACAGAACTGCTATTCGGGAAAAGTTTTGAATGAAGCGTATATAATATCATGCTAATCCTAAGAAACTTCGAATTTTTGTAGGAGTTTTAGGAATTTTCCATTTAATGATCGCTTCTATTTTGGCAGGGTCAACGTGAATACCTTCCTGATTAATCAAGTGACCTAGAAATTGCACTTCTTGTAACCAAAACTCACACTTTGAGAATTTAGTATAAAATTCTCTTTTCTCAATAGTGTTAAAAGTGTATGAAGATGTTTGACATGATCATCACTAGTTTTGGAATAAATATGTATATCGTCTATAAAAACGATCACAAATTTATCCAAATACGGTTTACATATCCGATACATCATATCCATGAATGCAGCTGGTGCATTGGTTAAACAAAACGGCATAACTGTAAACTCGTAGTGACCATATCTGGTTCTAAAAGCAGTTTTAGGAATGTCTTCTTCCTGTACCTTTAATTGATGGTATCCTTAGCGTAAATCGATCTTTGAAAAATATCGAGCTCCTTGAAGTTGATCAAATAGATCATCAATTCTCGATAAGGGATACCGATTCTTAATTGTGACCTTATTTAATTCTCTATAATCGTTACACATACGCATCGATCCATCTTTCTTTTTTACAAACAGCACTAGTGCTCCCCAGGGTGATGAGCTTGGTTGTATAAAACCTTTTTCTAGCAAATCATCTAATTGCTTTTTCAATTCTAACATTTCTGTTGGCGCTAAGCGATACGGCGCTTTAGCAATTGGTGATGTTCCTGGGATCACATGAATTCTGAATTCTACTTCACGATCAGGCGGTTGTCCCGGTAAATCTTCTGGAAAGACATCAGAATATTCTGATACTACTGACATTTCTTTTAGCTCCATTCCTTTGGCGCTAATGATTACAGAAATCATATATACTCTAACCTGTTTTCTTAAGTAATTTGCCACTTTCATTATTGATATAAACTTCGTAGGTCTAAGAACTTTGTCTCCTTGAATTGTAATAATCTCTCCTGTTGGCGTACGAATCTCAACAGAATTATTATTACATAGGATTCGAGCATGATTGGCTGCTAACCAGTCCATTCCTAATATAACATCGAATCTGACCAAATTCATTGGAAGAAAATTTGCTTTAAACTTGTGACCTAATAAATTTATATTCTCTCCTTGAAGTACTTCATGAATATAAGTGGAATTTCCGTCGGCTGTTTCTACTATGTAAACTTGTTTAAGTTTGGTTAATGGTTGGTTTAGGAATTGACAAAAATTCTTGTTTATGAAACTTTGATTTTCTCCGGAATCAAATAGTACTTTAGCGTAAACATCATTAATAAGAAACGTACCCGCAATGACGTCCGGAATCATTGCTGCCTCTTGTGCAGTAAGCTGAAAAGCTCGTGCGTTCCTCTTAGGTCCATCTGTATTCTTAGCTTTATTGTCAGGCACCTTTATCAACTTGGGACATTCTGGACGGATGTGGCCAGGTTCTCCGCAATTATAGCAAACACGGGTTTCTTTTCTTCTACACTCTTCATCCGTATGACCAGCAATCTTGCAGTAGTTGCAGAATTTAGTCTTTTTAAAAGCACATATTCCTGAATGCCTCTTTCTACAGACTTTATAGAAAGGCTGAGCATAGGATTTCCCTGTCCCTTTCTTTCGGAATTCTTGAGAAATTCTCTAGGCTAAATCCTTCTTTTTATTTTCTTCGTGTGTTCGGATTAATCCATCTATCATGGTATTGGCTAGTTCAACTACTTCCTCAATAGTCTGAGGTCTAGCCGATTTCACCAGATCACGGATTTCACTTACTAATCCCCAAATATAACAAGAAATTTGTACTGTTTCTGGCGAAGCCAGAGCCGGTACCATTCTTGCATATTCAAAGAATTTTGTCATATACTCACGACATTTCACACCTTCCATCTTGTGGTTCAAGAACATAGTAGCAATATTTTCTCTTTCATGTGGAGGACAAAATTTTCTTTCTACTATTTCTTTGAATTCACCCCAGGTTATAATGTAAACTATGTTGCTTCCTTTTGCCTGGAGGACTGTATTCCACCATTCTAATACTTCATTAATAAAGAGATTAGAAGCATACAATATCTTATCTTCTTCAGCACATTTACTAATTCTTATAACAGCTTCTGTCTTTTCTAACCAGCGTAATGTTGAAATAGCTCCTTCATTTCCAGAAATTTCGGTTTGCTTACAGGCCAAGAAATCTTTGTAAGTACAACCATTAGTTTTTAACTGTTTAGGTTGTTTATTTTTATTTCCTCCATTCACACTATTACTAGCTTCAGTGTCAGATTTTCGTTTATTGCTCTCGGTTTCATCACTAATGACAGTTACTGGTTGTCTAATAGCTGCAGCAATTTGTGGGATTGCTTCAGCAATTCTCTGAGCTATCATATTGTCAATAGCATTCATATTCAGAGCATTTTCTTTATTGGAATTTTCATGATTATTTTCACGGTTGTTAACAGAAACTTGATTTGACATCTGAATTTCAAACAAAAAGGAATATTAATATCATAATTAAATAATAAAATAAGCAAGGTATTATCAAACACATAAGCACAAAACATGTTAACACATATGCACAGAATATGTCAAAATCGTCGAGCTTTGCGCATTTACTCTTTATATATATATATATATATACACACACACACATATATATATATATACACATATGCGTCACTATATTCTATATCTAATCTATATATGCATCACTATATTTTATACATACACACCATTTTTTTTATAAAGAGGAAATTACGGTAATAAACATATATATATTATATATTAGTTATATTATATATAGGGTTCTCTATCATAAAATCTCCAGATCATGCTATCCCCGATGTTTCTCAGTCGGTTGGCGGTTTCATTAAGTTCTTCCCTGTAATGACGGATTTGTGTGGTCAGCTCCGGTGTCATCGTGGGGTAGTTGGCAGTTTCCGGCTGGAATGGTGCGTACGGGTTTGTAGTCATTGTGTGGAATTGCCAATCGTTTGTCCACCATTTCTCAAACTGAGATTGGTTTATGAGGTCATCATGGGAAGCGGGTTTTCTTGGTTGTGGTTTGGGTTGGTCGAGGTTCCTGCTCCCATGTTGTTAATTATTGGTTGGAAGAACTCACACTGATCTAGGTATCGGCCTAGCCTTTCTTCCATGGGAAGTTCAGTGATGGGTTGTGTTGGAGGGGGTTGTGGTTCAGTTGGTGGTTGAATTTGTGGTTGTGGTTTTGGTACTGGAATCATAACTTTTCTTTTTTTTTTCTCATTCCTTTTCTCCAGTCCATATATCGTTTTCTTCTTTTTGGTTGATTTGGGGTTGAAGTCGAGGACTGGGCAGTGAATACCATTGGTTCATTTGGTTTTTCTTCAGTTGTTGGGTTTACTGTCTCCATCTCTTCCGTACTGACCGATATGTTCTCAAAAGCCTCTATAAGCTCACTCATGTTGTTTAATCAAAAACAATAAAACAACGACCTCCAAAAGAAAATCATATTATTTATATTTATATGTAGTTAAAATTTCATCCATAAAGTTAACACATAAGTTAACACATAGGTTTATACATTTATTTCCTAACACTTAATTAGGTATGGTTAAAATACCTATATTGCTTAAACCAGTGGCTCTGATACCACTTCAGCTATCACAGCCCCCGACCCCTATACCCCGGGAGGGGAGCCGCGAATGTTGAGTGAT
Organism: Bidens hawaiensis; assembly: GCF_021521415.1. NCBI lineage: Eukaryota > Viridiplantae > Streptophyta > Magnoliopsida > Asterales > Asteraceae > Bidens > Bidens hawaiensis. The sequence goes on along the minus strand of NW_027497745.1, from coordinate 110,276 downwards.
GATATCGGTGTTTATTAAAATAATTTGCAGCGGAATATCTTAACAGAACCTTAGTTAGGAAAAATGATCTGAGTTGTAAAACACCATAATTCTTATTTCATAAACTGGGATAAAAACATGTTTTTATACAAACATAAGTTTTATAGGGATAAACCCTAATTTACAAAACACGTTTCTTTATTCTGGTGACAAGCCACTTATTTAAGCTGAAAGCCCGCAGGCATCATTCCTTTGTCTCTAACAAGTCACCTGAAACATGTTTAAATATATTTGATCAGCAGGAAATACTGGTGAGTACATTCATTTACAAATGACACATTTTACAGTTACAGCATTAAGATGTTTTTACATCTGCGTGCTTACAAATTACCGAAAGGTACTTGTCACTCAACCGTATCTGTGATTGTGGTCATATTACTTATTGGCTAACACTTGTCCAATAAGTAACGTGTAATAGCCCAGCAGGCAAGCCTTGTATACAAAACCCCACAATACCAGTAGTAACTATCCCGTAAGTCTACAGAGACTGAATCACTGTAATGTAGTTTAAATCCTTTACAAATATTTAAACTATCCGTCATGAGTTTGATGGTTTTGGAAAAGCATCATAACAGTGTTGGAAAATCAATTGTCTCATGCAAATGTGAGTTATGCAAAAATTCGAATGTCTCACCTTGCAAGTTTATATTTAACAAGCCTTCTGGTGTTAAGCACCAAGATTAAACACAATGAAGTATATCTCTATTAGTATAAACCCATAATCATAACGATAATCACGAGAAATGAAACTTTACATGATAGCATAATGTCATACCTTGGTTAGGTAGAGCTTTTGGATTCGTGTTATAAAAGTTCCTTTCGATCGGAGAGGTACCGTTACAATTACTTGGTATAATACTAGCCTTATATAAGAAAATTTTAGAGAGAGATCAAAAGTTTTTGAACGATTTGTGCAATCCAAGAGGCCTCCCTATTTATACTCGAAATTGGGCATCTTCGCTGTTGGGACCAGGATTCTTGATCCTTGAGGATCAGCTATTTTTGCCAACTGTTTCCAGAACTAAGGAATCTCGGTGGATCAAGGATCCTTAACAGTCGACTTCAGTTGTATTCTAATCTATTTTTGCAGGTAAAACACGTGCTTACTGGAATTCCTATTTTTACGGATGGGATATTTTACCAGGTCTTGCCTTCTCCTCCACGCTCTTAAAAGGTCAAGATGAAAGAGTAAACAAACGCGGCCGAATTAATAGGAGTTTAGTTAGCAACCATTAGAATTTTGTGTATTTAATCATTGAATCATAGCTGATCATAACACAACACATATCACACCCAGAACTCTCAACAAAAACACTCTGTAATCACGATCAGCCTTGATTCCATCTCTTGTAATTCTTTTGAGCTTAATATAATTGGTAGTGATAGTTTTCACTACCCGAGGTTTTTATGCCGGCGGGATACTAGTTACCAAGGGCTTTTCCTCGTATAAATTTGTTGTCCAACCTTTACAATCGTGTTCATTGCCTATAATTGTTACTTTGATTACACAAATTCATACAAGCACCGATCCTCACATACGAATTTGGTTACGTGATCCTTAGACCGATTTTTGACCAAAACAGTTTGGCGCCCACCGTGGGGCATCTGGTGCTTTAATCACGAAAAATCATTACCTTTATTCAATCCTTACTATCACTCACTCAATGGCCTCTCAAGGAAAATCTATTCCCACAACCGCTGCTTCGAGTGTCCCGGCTCAAGTGACTTTGCCACCGCTACCTGATTCTACGAAGCCACAAAAGCCTACAACTGTTGCTCAGAAGAAGAAAACTGTTGTTTTCTCCTAATCAAAATCCACTATTGTCTCCCAAACAGTAACTGCTAACAGTGATGTTTCTGTATTGTGTTCACAGATGAAGAACTATATGTAGTAGCAGAATAAGACCAACCAGAGGATCCTCCACGAGATCGAGGAAATCAAGAGGACCAAAAAGGCCGCTGAAAACACAAGCCCCATTATGCCAAGGATGCTTGATTTCAGCACTCCGGATTTCCCGGACCAAAGGTGCCCAGCATCCACTTACCCTCAGCAAGGATCTTCGGACCTCTCCCGGAAGAGATTCTCTGACCAGTATTCACAAGGATCCTCTATCCTTCAACAAGGATCCTTAGGTCAACCCTTAGGATCCTCCGGCTACCATTCGCAAGGATCCTCGGCCCTCCAATCTGGACCCTTAGGATTACGTCAAAGATCCTTCACCCGTCAACTTCAAGGATCCTCAGTCTTTTAACCAGGATCCTTATGCTTCCAAACAGAATCCATCATCCATCAACGCCTAGAATCCTACCTTACTTATGGGAAGGAACCACGGTCCAGACCACTGGAGGTCCATGAAGGTGACTTCATACCAATGCAAACCACTGCTCCTGCTGGCCCAACTCTTGATGCTGAAACACTGTACCCCGGACGCAGCTATGGAGCGAGATCTTTTGATCACGCAAGAGGTAACATTTATGATAATCTATCTTTTGGCACTAATCATGGTGGTATGCAGGATACCGGGATCAACCAAACCATAACCCATGAGCTACAAAAGCTCAAGGATATGATATCAAATGTACCAGGAGTCATCAAACCTATTCCCGAATTACTAGCAGGAAGCCATAACATATCCAGGTTCGCTCCACCAATTTGTGATGCTGAGATACCAAAGCGCTTCACTGCCCCTAGTATGAAGTTATATGATGGATCCACGGATCCTGAGGAACATGTGGCCTTATACCGTGAGAGAATGAAAATTAACCCAATCCCAGATAGATTGAAAGAAGCTTGCTTGTGTAAGGGCTTTGGCTCAACCTTCATTGGATCCGCCCTCAAATGGCTGCTAAGTCTTCCTCCTTATTCTATTACTTCCTTTTCTCATTTGACCAATCTATTTAATAGTCAATTTTCATGCAGCAGATCCCTTGAAAAATTAACTAGTGATTTATATAGAGTTTTCCAACCTCGTGGGGAACCTTTTAGGCAGTTCCTTACCAGGTTTGGAAGAGAGGCCTTGGAAATTCCAAATCTGGATGTCCTGACAGCTGTTGAGACATTTAAAATGGGATTACAAAAGGACTCTCCATTTTATCAAGATCTTGTTGTGACCCCTTGCAGGAATTTAGATGAAGTCCGAAATAGAGCTTTAAGATTCATCAGGTTGGAGGAGGATCAAAGAATACAAGATCAGCTGAATACTCCAACAAAAAACGAGTCTCAAGACAAACAGTCCAGGACCCAGGATCCTGAACCAGTCCCGGAAAAGGCTGCTCCACCTCCCCCAGACGCTCAAGTTATCAACATGATCTTTGGAGGCTCTGATATATGCGGAACTTCATATTCAGCTGCAAAGAAGTACGCCAAATAGTGCAAACTGGAGAATGGTGAAAGGCCGATCAGGACTTCTACAACAGTCGAGCAAAGAGTTATCTCGTTCGATGAGGATGATCGAGTCAATATCCAGGATCCTCACCACGACGGTTTAGTCATTACATTATTTATTTCTAACCATTATGTTCGCAGGATACTCATTGATGGAGGAAGTTTAGTTAACATCATCCAGCTGGAAATACTCAGAAGGATGAATATCCCAGAGTTAGAAATTGTCCCACGATCCTCAGTTCTTGTAGGATTCAGTGGGGAAAGGAAGAATACATTGGGGGACATCAAACTACCCATATATATAGAATAAGTAAATTCAATTTAAAAATTTTGTGTTATCGATTCCTTGTCTTGTTGCAATGTTATTCTTGGCAGGCCTTGAATACACGAAATGAAGGAGGTTCCCTCTACCTACCACCAATGTGTAAAAATGCTTTAAGTGCAGTCCTGGTAAAAGATCACGAAGGTAACCAACACCCTATTTACTATGTAAGTAAAAGTCTCCTCGATGCTGAGTCCAGGTACTCTCATTTAGAAAAACTTATTCTTGCTCTAATCATGGCTTCAACTAAGTTAAGACATTATTTTGAAACTCATACTATTATTGTAAAAACTAATTATCCCATGAAGAATGTCCTTAGAAAACCAGAAATCGAATGGCCAAATGGGCTATGAAAATAAGTGCATATGATATTTGATATGAGCCTATAAATGCGATTAAGTCACAGGCACTAGAAGACTTTGTGGCTGATTTCAGTAGTGACATAGAAGAACAAGCCAATCTTGAAGTTAAACATCTTGAAGAGACCAAGGATCCTTGGACACTCTTCACTGGCGGAGCCTCAAATGTCAAAGGAATAGGATTGGGAATACTACTAAAATCGCCACAAGGGGACATACTACCCCATTCGATAGCTTGTGAATTCCAGGCCACTAACAACGAAGCAGAATACGAGGTAATCATTGAAGGTATACAACTAGCCAAAGGTATGAAAATCAGGTGCCTTCAAATTTTTGTAGATTCATTATTAATTGCTAATTATTTTAATGGCTCATATGCAGTCAAAAGTGAAAAATTAATGAAATATTTAGATATAGTAAAGGATCTTGCAGGATCCTTCGAGTATTTTAATATTACGCAGGTACCTAGAAAAGAGAATGCAGGGGCTGATGCCTTGGCAAACCTGGCCTCAGCCTTGAAGCTCCCCGAGAACATGAAGGTTCCTATCATTCATGTCTTATCTACTGCAATCGAGGAACTCAAAGCAATGGAGGTAGATGGGAATGTACTTATGGATCCTGAGGATCACCCTCATGCTCATTCATCCTGGATCCTTCCGATAACGAAGTGCATTCAAGACGGGGAGATCCTGAAAGGCAAAAATCCCAAAGCTTTCAAAGCCAAGGTATCTTAATATATTATTATACGTAATATGCTATACAGGAAATCCCTGCATGTCCATACTTGAGATGTATCGAAGAACCCGAGACCCAAGAAGTTTTAAAGGATTTCCATGAAGGAGATTGTAGCAATCATACAGGGGGCAGAGCATTATACTCCAGGATCCTAAAGACTGGGTACTTCTGGCCTACTATGAAGAAGGATGCTATGGAATACTCCAGGAAATGCGATGCTTTTTAGAGGCATAGCAACATCCTACATCAGCCGGTAGAACCCCTATACCTCATTGTCTCCTCAAGGCCATTCTTGAAGTGGGGAATGAATATAGTGGGCAAACTTCCTACAGCTTCAGGGGGAAAGTCTTCATGTTAGCAATGACAGACTATTTCTGTAGGTTCCGGGACGGATCTTACACGGGATATCGCTATCTACGCAGGTGTGGAATCCCTGTGTGGGTAGATACGAGCGTAGAAGACGTAAAACACGAACACACGATACAAACGAAACCACGTTATATTATAACTCGAACCACGTCTATTACAGACACTTGACACGTGAAATGATCACAGCTATCACGAACTCTGAAACAAACTATCAAAAAACCGAACTCTAAACAGTAACCCGTAGGTTACTTAAATACACGACAACTTCGCCTCAGGCGAAGTTGTCAATAACTTCGCTCGTTGAACAAGTTCGCCTAGGCGAACTTGTCAACAACTTCGCTTGGTTAACAAGTTCGCCTAAGCGAACTTGTCAACAACTTCGCTGTTACACAAACAATTACATAAACAATATTACAGACTCGATTACAGACTTTATACATATGAACTACTGACATCTATGCACCAACAGACTCCCCCTTGGCAGTAGCTTCATATCTTGATCTTTCAGCTCTTGTCTTGTAATCCTGTATCTTCATGCGTGCACTCCTTCTCTAACACACACCGTGACTACTCGCAGATATTTCCTTGCTTCATCCTTCCAAGCAGGAATATAGAATATCTTCTTTTCGTTCAACGCTTGCAAATCAGCTTTCGATAAGTTAACAAGATGCATCGGGTCATACACCCTCAGCACTTCTTGTTCATCTTCGTCTTCCATCACGGCTTCAGCAGTCTGGCAATCAACGTACCACCATTTTAGATTCTTCAACACATCTTGAGGCATATTCTTCATTGGAACCTCCTTGATGCATCGGATCGGCTTGTACTTCATCACCATCCATGGCTTGCCATCTGCTCTCAATCCCCTCTTTGTATCCTCCACGAGCTTTCCCTTCTGTGGCTTTAATAGTTCAAACTTCTTTTCTTTTACGCCTTCTTTCCACACAATCTTCTCAATCATTCTTGCCATATTGTTGTCACTTCTGTTTATCAGGCCCAACCTGCCCAAATCTTTCACCTCGCATTCCGGCAACATGTTGAAAGATCTCAACATTCTCTTGAAGTATTGAATGCCATCATAACGTTTTACCACAAATAACTTGATCTGTTCATCATAAATCCAACAGATGATTCCCTTCTTCGCCTCAGCATAGCCTTTAATGTTATAGCTCTTCTTGAACATGGCTGGAACTGCAGGCTTCTTGGTCTTGATAAACCAATGAGCACAGCCTTCCTTCCACCTAGGCTGCTCCTCCCACTCAGTAGTCTCATCCATCTCAGCCCTCACATCGGCTTTCTCAACCTCAGGGATCTCGTGTTCGACATTTTCTTCAACAATCTCTCCTTCCTCTATCACATTCTCAAACACAATTTCTGCACCAATCTTTTCAATCTCACTGATTGGCAGAACATCTTCATCAAATAACACATCGTCGCTGAACATGTCATCATCAAGTTCCTTCAGCGCATCGATCACGTCATCCTCCACCATCACTACATCATCACCACCAGCCGCTTCGGTAGACTCCCCCTCAGCTGTGGAAGCCCCAAGAGCTTGAGAGGTTCTTGGCAGCTCACCACCTGCACCTTCCGGTGCATTGGGATCATCGTCTTGGTCTTCTCGACGCTTGGTCCTCAACTCATCACCTCTACAGCTCATCTCCCCCTGAGATGCCAAGAACACCTTCAAGGCATCTATTATTTTCCCGTGCTCAGCCAGGAGGGATGCCTGCAGTTGATTTGCTTCCACTAGGCTTTGAATAGTCTTTGACTGCTCAGCTACAATCTGCTCTAGTGAAGCTATCCGTTCCGAGTCAGAAGAGGGCGTGTCAGCAGGTGGTACCGTACCCGATACTCCTGCAGTAGTGGTGACCGTAGACTCAACAAATCGTGCTACTACCACCGATGGAGTAAGCGTTGGAGGTGGTAGAGACACAATTGCTGGAGCCGACGTCTGGACGGCCGTGACCGATGGAGTGTCAGCCGACGATGTTGCCACTACGGGAACAACCGTAGCGCTTGTACTCGATACCTGCACAGAGGTAGGAACAAGGGACATACCAGACAAGGCAGGTGGAGCAAAACGTGCAAACCTTGAAGTCTCTCCGGCTCCTACACCCATACCTGTCGTTTCCCTTCGTGAGCGCTTTCTCACCAGCTGCACAGCTTCTTCTTCATCATCTTCCTCATCGTCGTCGTCAACAATTCTCTTCTGCTTACCCACCGTTCTCTCATGCCTCACCATCATCCGTCTGGCCTCTTCCATCACATCATCAAAATCAGCTTGTGGACCCGAGACTTGAATATTCTCATGTGGATCAAACCGGTCCATATCAAACAACCCTTGCCCGCCGAACATGGCGTCAAGATCAATCTCAGAAGCTGGCACAGCAGCAGATACAGCAGTAGATACAGCAGGCGCAGCTGATACAGCCTGGGGTGCTGCCGCCTGTTGTGGTCTTGGGTCTCTGAACTCGTACCCCGCCGCAGGCACATACTCCGGGTTTATAAGATACCCAAAGAGCGGAGTATGCCTGGGACGCAGCTCAGGCTTGCTTCGTGCGCTGGATGTGCGACACTGTGCAAAGATACGTTTTGTCACACTTTCTACGTATCGAATAGGGCGTCGTTGAGGCAGCGTCGGAGCCACATGATTGAAAATCATCTGTAGAAATCGAGGATACATAGTAAACCGCTCACGCGCCACAGCCCTTCGTTGCCTGTCGATCTCGTAAAAGATCATCTGGCTGAACGAATATCTTTTATTATAAGTCAATGCAGTCATAGCAGACTGCATTGTCGCACCCATTCCATCAGTGCCTGCCTTCCGTCCTGACATACATACGATCATGACGTGCATAAGGAAGCGCCACTGATCTAAGAGGAACCCCTTCCTCCGTTGAGTGTCTCCTAAGAGACCCGAATATCCCATCCTGAGGAACGCTCCATCACGGAATGGCGCAACAAACTCCGTTGGGTCATCCCTCGTTTCTTCACCAAACTGCAACGCCACCCGTATATGTTCAGAAGAAAACTGAACGACTTGACCGTTAACGGTGGCTCGCATAACCGGGGGCTCAACCCGGCAATCATACTCTACCGTCTGCCAAAAGTCTTCAATGTTCGGTAGCGAAATGGGCAGGGTAGTTGTTATTGCATGATAAATCCTTGAGCGCAGGAGAAAAGTAATTATCTCCCTATAATCCTCCACGCCCTTTGCATCTGGGTCAACTGTTATGAACTGGTTATGGGCTGGAAAGAATTGTCTTTGATCATCACCGACATCACCTGCACCTCCAACAGCAGCCATATCTGCACAAAACGAACCAAGTTAGATAAACGTTTAAGTTGTACACAAGTTCGCTTGATTACCAGTAGCGAAGTTGTGGTCAAACCTATATAGGCGAAGTTATAGATGAGGCGAAGTTGGGAACAACTTCGCTTCATCTTTAAGTTCGTCTAATTATTTTTAAGTAAAAAGGTCTGGGCGAAGTTAGTGATAACTTCGCCTCTTCACAACATCGCCTCAGGCGAAGATAAGGGTTAGGCGAAATTAAGCCTTAGGCGAAGTTGTGGATAACTTCGCCTCAGGCGAAATTAATCGTCAGGCGAAGTTGATGATAACTTCGCCGAAACCCTAACTTCGCCTGAACTGAATCGGCGACTGTTCAGATTCTAACAGTCGGAATCCGATGATTCGGCTAAGTTTGACGATGAAGAACTCAATAACACTTGGTATTAAGGTTATTTGGACGAAAAGTTTGTCCATGAACACGTAATACAAGCTTGTAAATCTCGGTTTTGAAAGGTCACCGGACCGAGGTCACGAAACCGTTCAAAACGACCTATGAAAAGCACCACTGTCGATGGATATACGGTTAATCAATAACACACACCTCGAATCTATGAACGAAACTGAGAAAAAGGATCGTGGTAGAAAACGAATCAAGTTCACCGGAATATATATATCTTCGCCGGAAATTTCGGATTAAGTTCGCTTGATTTTCTGTGAACAGTGTGACCTTTGAACATCCTTATATAGAGGCGGAGTTATACAGGCGAAGTTACGGATAACTTCGCCTAGGTGAAGTTATTCACAACTTCGCCTATTCAACAACATCGCCTAAAATTTTCAAATTTAACCCTTAAGATTTTAACTGTTGTCCTTTAAGAAGTAAACGACATGATCAATTCTAAGTAACCAGATAAACAATCATAAAACTATCTAAGTACAAAAACGTAAAAATATAAAGTATAAGGGATCAAATTTCAGTCTCGATAGGGACTGCTACGTTTTAGAAAAGATCCAAACAGGAATCATACTAACTACGTGACTGTCACATAGATCCGTGTTTAGCTGTATTATGACATATAGAGACAGGTTGTAAGCAGGTATAACTTAAAGTGGTTTTCATTGTTTCTGTGATACGAGTTAGGTTCAATTAATCCTTAAAATTTAAGTGGGCAACAACTCAGAAATATTGATGCCTCCTATCTATCCTCAAAGCGTATTTGGCTTTCCCCAAGTCACCCCGAATTGACTTCGACCCATAGTGTCTGATTAACTTGTATGTACTCTCCTTCTGGTTCCCGTTCTTCTTCTTACTCTAAGATAGAGAAGTCTTGATTTTATGATCACTAATATGTTACAATAACTCCAAGTATATTTTTTTTTTTTTTTTTTTTAACAACATAGACTTCAAAGTAGAAATTAACTGCAAGTCCCGAATCTGGATCACTGCAGTGTCTTGAAACGCTTTCTTCACGAGAATCAGAACACACATGGGCTCGTGTATGACTGGGTAATCGCTTTTCTGCCTATCATTCGAAAAGATATATATGAAGACACGCAAAACTCTTAAGAAGTTTCCACGTAAAATCAAGTAAACTTAGTTTGTATCACATCTACTTTTACGCACCATAAAAAGTTACCATGACATACAATGATTGTCCTAAAGTCTTTTAAGCCTAATAACTTCACTAGTTAAGCAAACACAATCAGTATATATATCATTTTCCAAGGTTAGATCAATTTTCCGTTTAACATAGCTAACGAACTTCTTACGAAGTAACAGACTTGAAAAGTAATTTCATTTCCCATTAAAAAATTTTTGACTTCAATCGCCCCGATCACGTCAAAGCCTTCAGGTAAACGGCAATCCTGAAGATCCAATGGATCAACTGGACCGACCACATACAAGTATGTGTCCTTGTAACTAAGTATGACCGACTAATTTCCAGCGACAGAAAGAAAACACATCATAACCGCCCCGGTCACTTTCAGTCTTCTGGTTAATGGCGACCCTCATTCTCTACAAGTAGAAACGAGGACCAAAAACATATCCGAGGATATGTCCATCAAACTGAGGTAACCGACTAATTTTAAGCAATAGTGACGTTTTTTTTTTTTTTTTTTTTAATAAACACAATAAAAACATGGTTACTCGGGATTGATCATCCCGTTCAGCTCAATTAGGTTTTGAAATCTGGATTTATCAAACGCTTTTGTAAATAAATCAGCGAAATTTTCTAGCGTATCGACCTTTTCGACCTTAATCAGTTTCTTCTCAGCACAATCCCGTATGAAATGATGACGAATGTCAATATGTTTAGTTTAGGCTCGATTGTGAGGTTCGAGATTTCACGCGGGTGTAGAAAACGTCTCGTTTGACCTATTCGCGGGACACGTTTTCGTTGGGATTGTGTTATACTCACCTTATACAGTCATATTCAAGCCGTTACACCGACCGGAAACTGCTAAATCGTCGAAAACAGATCTGAATATTTTCAGTGTTCTTCGGGCGAAGTTGTTGTTCTTCAGGCGAAGTTGCCGTCACTGGAAGTAGGGTTTCAGCGAAGATATAAGGCTAAGCGAAGTTATCCACAACTTCGCCTACCTCATAAGTTCGCCTAAGCGAAGTTATCCTCAACTTCGCTTACCTCCTAAGTTCGCTTACCTTAAGTGAAGTTATTCTCAACTTCGCCAAGTCACGCGAATTTAAGAATTTTCCAGCGAAGTTAACACTTAAGCGAAGTTAGCCTTAACTTCGCCTATAGTACTGTTTGGAAGTTTTTTTTTTATTTTCGGGTTTTCTTGTTTTCGCGAAGATGTCGCCAATTAACATCTCTGAATTAGTCAAAATGGAAGTAGAAGCGGGGTCGGCTACTAAGGCCCCAAGGTTGATGAAAGGAACAGACTTCGTAGCGTGGAAAGATAGATTCATTCAGTATATTAAATACCAGGATGCAAAGATGTGGGTGTGCATCCAGGATGGATATATCCCACCGACAATGGAGTACGAAGGTCGTGATGTGGTTAAGAAGTACAGCAAGATGGAGGAAGAAGAGAAGAAAATGTATGAGGCCGAGAGCAAGGCCCATGCTGCAATTAATATGGCTCTTCCTCAAGAGGTTCTCCATACATTCCGGAAGTACACTTCTGCACGAGAGCTTTGGGATGCTTTTGAGAATAGATTCGAAGGGAACGTGGGTATTCGTGCCTCGAAGATTAAGCTGTTAAAGACCCAGTTCTCTGTTTTCAAGTATTTGAAGAACGAATCGCTCGATGATATTATCACCCGATATTATCATCTAATGACAGAGCTGAACAACTATTCAATTGCTTACAGAGAGGAGGAAATAGTTGAGAAGCTTCTCGATGCTCTCCCACCGAAGTGGGAAATGTACACTGTTCTAATGAGGGAAGACAAAGACTTTCACAATTATGACTTGGAGACAGCAGTAAACAAGCTCAGAACCTTTGAGCTTAATATGGTTCGAAAAGAGACACCAACGGATCAGGTTCAAGACCCTGGTATGTATGGTGCCAAAGTTAACTCAGGCTCAAGTTCGAAGCCTGACTCTGCTGCTTACTACTCCAAAGGAGAGTCAGGTTCTGACTCTTCTCATGAAGGAAATGTGTCTGTAAACATGAACGGTGATGTTTGCTTCGTTGCTGGAGGATCAAGTGCTTCGAAACCTCAAGCATCCACAAGTAGTTTCTCTCCCAGTGCTTTAAGCAATAACTATTCCAAGATGCCAATGAGTGTCAAATCTGATGAAGAGCAGTTTGCAGTCTATGCATCTTTTATTGCTTCTTACGATAACTACATACAAGGGAAGATTGTGGACCCTGCTGTTTTGGAAGAAGACTATGACCAGATCGATCCTGATGATCTGGAGGAGATGGATCTGCAGTGGCAGATGGCGATGATAGTCAGAAGAGTGAAGCGTTTCATGAAGAAGACTGGCAGAAAGTTCGTAGGTGGAAAGCCAGGATTTGACAAGTCAAGGGTGAGGTGTTACAATTGCCAACAGAATGGACACTTTGCAAAAGAGTGCACTAATGCACGGGTAGAACGTAGTCAGGGGAGGACTACACAGCAAAGTGGAAATAACAATGGGAATAGAGCCATGATGTCTGATGCTGGTGAATACAACTGGAATATGTTCTCTAGAGAACTCTTTGAGCAAGCTCACATGGCGAAGGTTGCAGCTGAAGAATGTGTGAAAGCTGCTGAAAATGAAAAAGCCTTCATGGCTGATGATCGGAACTCCGAGGTATGTACTAAACCTATCTGTACTAAATGTGAGAACTTGTCTGAACAGCTTGCTACAATTACTGATCAGTATGTTAAATTGGATGCCGAATTTAAAACCTTGAAAGAAGATCATCACTTCACAAAGACAAGAGAAAATAATTATAAAATAAAGATTAAAGCTTGTGAAAAAGACGTTAAAAGTTTAAAAACAAAATTAGCTGAGAAAATTGATGTGATCGATCTAAGCTACGAGGTTTTAGAAGAGAAAACCAAATTAATCGCTGAAAAAGAAAAACAGATTGCTGACCACCAGGTAAAAGTGGTGGAACTAAATAGGAAACTGGAGCAATTCCGGAATTCCTCTGCTATTCTTGATCACCTCGTCAGTGATCAAGGTTCCTCACCTAAAAGGGGAGGAATTGGTTACCATGAGGTTACACCACCATATAACCATAATTATACTTTCAATCCTAGTGTTCATGAATCTGTTAATTTTGTAGCTGATCAGACAGGTACTGCTAAGGAAACTGGTAGAGTACCGGAAGTTAGTAAAGGCGAAACACGTTCGCCCGTCTCAAAAATTAAAATTTCAAGTCCAGTCTCATCTGATTCGGATAAGTCATCCGAGTCGGGTAAGACAAAAGAGAAGGAAGTATTACCCACTAGTGGAGAAAAGGTTAAATCAACTCAAAAGAGTACTCCACTCAACCCATATGTCCCACCTTATGTGAGACGTACGGGTAGTAATACTGCCTCCACATCTAAAACATCTGCTGAAAAGAAAGCTGAATATAGACGTTGTTTTAGATGTAATCAAACAGGGCACCTTGTTGCTGATTGCCCTCTGAAGCAGCGTTTCAGAGAGGTGAGGCCCTCGAAAACTGAGACTAAGGTTTTTAGTAATCGTTTAAATGTTAAAAATGAAAACCATTCAAATTTGAGATATAATACCGGTTTTCAAAGAAACACATCTCGTTTTCACACTACTAATAACCAAACCAACTGCTATAATTCTTTTAATTCTCTTAATGTTCGTCAGTTTGGTTGGCCTCACTATCAGTCTCCAAGGAGGTATCCTGTTAGGACTCGTGAAAATTTTCCTAATGCTAACTATGGTCAGTCAAGGTGTGTGAGTTCTGTTAAGAAGGTTAGTCGACCCAAGACCAAGAGGTCTTGGGTCCCCAAATTTTAATAATCTTTTTGTTTGTGCAGGAACAGTTGAACAGGGCGTCCAATAATCTTTGGGTTGTGGACAGCGGCTGTTCCCGGCACATGACTGGTAACAAGGATTTGTTACAAGATTTAAAACCTGTTCAAGGAGCAAGTGTCAGTTTCTCGGTGGAAGATTAGTTTCCTGGCAGTGCAAGAAACAGACATCAGTCGCAATCTCAACGTACGAAGCTGAATATATGGCAGCATCCAACTGCTGCTCTCAGGTTTTGTGGATTCAGCAACAATTGCGCGACTATGGTTTTTTTTTTTTTTTTTTTTTTTTTTTTCAAACGAAACCACGTTATATTATAACTCGAACCACGTCTATTACAGACACTTGACACGTGAAATGATCACAGCTATCACGAACTCTGAAACAAACTATCAAAAAACCGAACTCTAAACAGTAACCCGTAGGTTACTTAAATACACGACAACTTCGCCTCAGGCGAAGTTGTCAATAACTTCGCTCGTTGAACAAGTTCGCCTAGGCGAACTTGTCAACAACTTCGCTTGGTTAACAAGTTCGCCTAAGCGAACTTGTCAACAACTTCGCTGTTACACAAACAATTACATAAACAATATTACAGACTCGATTACAGACTTTATACATATGAACTACTGACATCTATGCACCAACAATTTCTCTAGATGGATCGAAGCTAAGGCTTTTTCTCAAGTTACGGAAAAGAAAGTTATATCCTTTATCAAATGTAACATTATTACTAGATTTGGAATTCCCTCTGAAATTATTTGTGATAATGGTTCCCAATTTATAGGGAAAAGAACTACTAACTTTTGTGGCAGTTGGGAATCAAGATGATCACTTCGACACCAGTCCATCCACAAGCGAATGGCTAAGCAGAATTAAGCAACAAAATCATCATCAACAACCTGAAGAAAAAGCTTGGAGCCAAGAAAGGCAAATGGGCTGAGGAACTACCCTATATGCTTTGGGCAAATAGAACAACTCCAAAGAACGCCACATGATAGACGCCGTTCTCATTAGTTTTTGGAGCTGAGGCAGTGATCCCCATCGAAATGGTGTATCCAACAGCCAGGACAAGCATCCGTGATCCTTAGATAAATGAAGAAAGTCTTACTCAAGATTTGGATATTGTGGAAGAACTCCGAGATCAAGCAAGGTTCAGGATGGCCGCCTATCAACAGAAGATGGTCGGTGCATGCAACAAAAATATCAGAATCAGAAGATTCGAAGCTGGGGATTTAGTTCTTCGAAAGGCAATCCAAAGTACAAATAATCCTGCTGACGGGAAGTTAGCACTCAAATGGGAAGGTCCTTATTTAATTCAAGCCGAAGCTGGAAAGGGGGCAATTCGTTTGATGAATATGGAAGGTGACATGCTCCCAAGGGCTTGGAATGCAATTCATCTAAAAAAGTATTTTTGATCAGGATCCTGATCCTAGTCAATTACTTCAGTCCATTACTTGGTAAAATTTTACTTTATGTTTATATTTTTACATTATATTCTCGTTTTGTCAAGTATGTCAAGTTGCAGAAATGCCGAGCAATAGGGCCCTCAAGTGAAAAAACGGGTTGGCCAACTCTCTCCTAAGTTTAATCGGCCTTATCGCCAGGTTTATAAGGTCTTCACCTTATCTCCCGAATTAGGGTTTCTACACCCTCGCCTGGAGCGCACGATTATCCGGGTATAATTGGAGGCTGTGGGACCAGTGCACTATATGTGGCTGACAATTTCATGGCTGAAAATTATATCTTGGATCCTACGAATTAAATGGTAGGCGTACCATATACACAAGTTAAGGTCAACGCCGGGTTAGGCTCGTCACCGCGCTAAATTGGGCCAACGCCAAGGATCGGCTCGTCGCCCATATTTGTTGGGCTTGTCCCCAAGTTTTATTGGGCTCGTCCCCACGTATTTTTTGGGCTTGTCCGCAAGTTTTATTGGGCTTGTCCCCAAGTTTTATTGGGCTTGTCCCTAAGTTTTATTGGGCTCGTCCCCACGTTTTATTGGGCTTGTCCCCACGTTATATTGGGCTTTTCCCCACGTTTTATTGGGCTTGTCCCCACGTTATATTGGGCTCGTCCCCAAAATAGTTGGATTTAAACCCAACTTCTTTAACTATTGTTTTATCTTTTGGTGATTTATTCTAACAGGTGAATAACTTAAAAGGAAAAGTTCTAAGGATAAGGAATCCTCTATTCTAGCAACACAGATAAGACATAAACCAAAAGAGTTATATTATTACTAGCAAAGCAAAAGTTGATCCAAGCTTCACCAGTAAAATGAGGACCATCCACCTGGATCAAGCTATGTCAAGTTCATCACACGTTTATACAAAAAATAAAGAGAAGGTTGGTTAAGGCTTCATCCCCAAAACAGAGGATCCCTCCACCGTAACCACCTTTCGTGATTGTCTTAAGGATCATCGATCCTGAGAATTACAACTACTATTGTCCACATAAAACCACCAACAAAAAACCATTAAAACTTCATAAAAAATGGGCTCCGGCCTTGTCTTCATCATCGCCCATTGCCCCGCCTACTCCTTTGCCACGGCTCCATCACCTTCACCAGCCTCCTTAACCTCCAACACATCATCCTTGGCCCCGTTCGTTCCAGCATCCTCGACCCTCTTCTCGGCCCCAGCATCCTCGCCACTTCACCAAAGCCAGCCAATGCCTTCTCCCACATAGCCACATTCCAAATGGACCTATCGATGCTAGGATCCTCGGACTTTGCAGCCATCTTGATCCTGGCTGTGAGCACCGCCTTACTAGCCCACACCTTGGCCTTCTCCGTAACCTCCACCACCTGCTCCTGAGCTCGGATGTCTACGAGGGTCAACTTGTCCTCCAAAGCTTCCTTCTCCACCTGAAGTGCTGCATTGAGCTTGTCTTTCAAAGTTCTGCCAGCACGGATCCTTACCTCCGAAACCTGGTCAAACACATGTTGGGCACTATGGACTTCTACACTAGGATCCCTCTTTCTCTTCACACTGGCTTTGGAGCGCGTCATCATGGTCTTCGGTGGTTCAAGGCTAGAGCTCTTCATGCGCTTATTCTTAGAGGAGCGAGAAGAAATAAGGCTATCCACATCCTCTAACTGAAATTGGCCTAGCAGATTTTCTTGGAAGGCTTGGTCGCTAATTTCTAGGCACCTACGCAAATAAATAAGAAAAAGATAAGTTTTTCTTGGCCTGTTATTGTAAGGGCCCGAACCCCGGGAACCCCATAGTTGGTATTCATTCAAAACACTCGTAAAAATATTTAAACTTAAAACAATTCATTTCATTAAAATAACCATCTCAGAGTATATTTCAGCGGAAAACATAAATAATAAAATAAGTTCCAAAAATTCCGGGAATATTGCCCAAAACCAATTCAATTATATTTATAAAACTTTTTAAATTAAAATGTTCAAAAATAAAATATTCCATCCACGTATGACCTTCACCGTCCAAGTAGCTTCGTGCAAGTCCAAGCGATAAGGCATCCTCTTCCTAACCTGAAACTCACACTAACATGCACACAAAGTCAGCTTGAGCTGAATGAGTTCAAGTTTTGAATAAATAGCATCAGCAAATAATAATCATGATAGTCATTACAAAAGTTTTAAAGTAAAAAGAATACATTAGTTAAACCATCATCATTGATAAATAATCATTTTCATACATACATATATATATATATATATATATATATATACATACATATATATATATATATAAACATCCTTATAAGTACACCATATATATATATATATATATATATATATATATATATATATATACATATATAACATCCAAGTAATAACATCAGGGTCGAGCAAACGTACAACCCAAACACGTAACATCTCATCAACGCATGCAAACACAAAGTAGGCATACGTAACATCAGTAGTCGATACGACTACAACATCGCCAAATATAGGCCATACAATAATTTATATATATATATATACACACACATACTATAACATTCCAAGGCCAACTATATACTAGCAAGCCTATATAAAATAGTTTAAACGTTTCATCAGGAAAATTCGTTTAGGTGTGCATGCTAGCCCAAAACTTAAAAGAGTAAAAAGGGGGCATCATGAACTCACTTGACACAAGACACGAATTCAGCACGAGCTAGAGAATCCCTAAGAAATCCCAAAACTCAAACACCTGTCGGTTTACATTCAGTCAATACTAATGACATCAAGATGACTCGTTTATCCTACGAGACGTTCTAACATGGTTCGAGTTACCTAAACCCTCGACCTCATCAAACTTAATCACAACAGCCCCCGAGGTCTCACATTCACCAAAACGACCCTTAGGTACTCCTGGGAATAAAGAATTCCCAAATTAACCCCGGAAGCACTAGGTAATACCAATACGCGCGTTTAAGAGTCGTTTAGGCCGTTAACATCCAACTCAGCCCCGTGTGGACCCATTACGATAAAATCACAGCCAAAAAGTCCACACGACGCTACACGAGTCAAATGGGTCGGTAACTCGCAAGTACAACGCACCAACTACTCAATAACCGTAATTGCGCGTTGTACCGACCCGTTGGAGTAACCGACAACCAATTCAACCCCATAACTTATAAAAATGATTTTGCAACAGCCTGTACATCAAACCAAGTGTCCCCGAGCTGAATTGGTCGTTAATCACTTCAACACTCGCGTTAAACGCATCAAACTACAATTCTAGTCAACCGAACACTAACAATCTAACTACAACTAGTTGACCAATCTAACGAACACCAATGAACATGATTTTTAGGTATGATATACGGGACATACCTAGGAAGATTGTGGTGCAAAAACTCACTTCATATAGCCTCGACAAGAACACAATTGAACATCCACCGGTTAAGCCTAAAACGAACCTATCGATCAATAACAAGTAGAACGTGCAGATTTTAGCATGCGAAGATGCATTTAATTACATAGGATAACCTTTGAAATAAATTATTAAATTTTTACCAGACTTTAATAAATGTCTTAGGTTTATAAAAATGTTTTTATTATATTTTTCTAGTGGACACAAAAATTAAGTTCCGGAAGTGGAACCAACTAATTTGGACTTGTTGAAAAAGAGTTATGATGTCGGGAAGACAGACCAGAGTCCATCATCCCGCATCGGCTTTGACACTCGATTTTATAAATTCATAAAAACCATTCAAATCTCGTCCAAAAATTACATATTATACCTTTCTGGAAACTAGACTCAAATTAGAACATCATGGAATCAATAATCGATCAAAAACAATGGATTATCATCGCGTTACAAACCCTACAATAAACATATACGAATCTGTCAGCAAACTGTTATCATCAAAACTCAACCCTAACGTATTCGATAACGGGTTTAATGGTGAAAAAGACTTGCATGGACGATAAACTAACCTTTAATTGAAGTTTTACGCTCACGACTTGCCGGAAACAAAGAAAAATCATAGGGGGGGTTCTCTTGGCTGAACGGCTGCGCCTAATGGTGCTAGGGTTAGGATTTTTTTATTTTTTATGATATAACAAAATGTTACACACTAGCCCTCAAAGTTTAAGGGATATGGCAACTTGGAAGAAAAGGTTAGATAGCTTAACGTACCGGAAAGATGGTCGGGTTAACGAAAGATACCGGATAACTCCCAAGAAATATACATACTCTACATGCAGGAAATCTTTAAACCGAAAAAAATTTGCGGGCGTTACAGTTATCTCTCTACTTGTACAATATTTATGATTAAATACAGAATTCTAACTTACTTGACATGGTTTCTGAGGAGCTTGCAGTCTTGCTCGACCACTCTTCACCAACAATCTTGAAGGTCCGATCAAAAAGATCCAGAGACATGAACGCTTTCGCCCTCTTAACACCGTCCGAATCGGTGACAAGATCTGATAAGTTGGATACTGCACAAAGAGCAACAAGATTATAATTAGTCAATCAGTAATAGAAGGATCACATATCCTCTGGATCCGCTATCCTACTCTTGAGGATTCAGCGGGTTGGCAACAAATTCCCATTTGGGATAGAGTCTCTCAGGACAAAGAAGAACTAATTCTTCCAACTCTGGTCGTTGTGTGTGATTTTGCTGATTGGAAGGGGCTGGAAAGGCGACGGTCACATCTTATTCTAATCGACGGTTGCGATGCAGATTTCTCGGGATAAACATGACAGCTGTTATCCATTCACACCTATCATGTTTGGGGGCAATTGTTGGGACCAGGATTCTTGATCCTTGAGGATCAACTATTTTTGGCAACTGTTTCCAGAACTAAGGATTCTCGGTGGATCAAGGATCCTTAACAGTCGACTTCAGTTGTATTCTAATCTATTTTTGCAGGTAAAACACGTGCTTACTGGAATTCCTATTTTTACGGATGGGATATTTTACCAGGTCTTGCCTTCTCCTCCACGCTCTTAAAAGGTCAAGATGAAAGAGTAAACAAACGTGGCCGGATTAATAGGAGTTTAGTTAGCAACTGTTAGAATTTTGTGTATTTAATCATTGAATCATAGCTGGTCATAACACAACACATATCACACCCAGAACCCTCAGCAAAAACACTCTGTAATCACGATCAGCCTTGATTACATCTCTTGTAATTCTTTTGAGCTTAATATAATTGGTAGTGATAGTTTTCACTACCCGAGGTTTTTATGCCGGCGGGATACTAGTTACCAAGGGCTTTTCCTCATATAAATCTTGTTGTCCAACCTTTACAATCGTGTTCATTGCCTATAATTGTTACTTTGATTACACAAATTCATACTAGCACCAATCCTCACACCAAGGGCTCGACACGTGTCAGGTGACGTGTCAATGCTGCGTAACTTTCACGTCACAACTTCGCGTATCGCGAAGAAGCTTAAGCATACTCCTTCGCGTATCGCGAAGGTGCAAAAATACTATGGCGGCCCTTAAGCGAAGTGCGCCATCAAAGCACAACATTGCGCTCTTCGCTCGTGCGCATGCGCGTCAGGTGCTCTGCACCCTCCGCTAGGACTACTGGGTGTGATTTGGCACATAAGAATATAATCATGTGAACTCTCTTCCTTATAAAGAGCTTACAAGTTTTGTAATCTAGCGATGTGGGACAAGAGTTAGAAATCCTATTTATACCATGGTGAAAGTCTTCCATTTTCTTTCCTCCACCAATGTGGGATGGAATTTTCCTTTATATTTTCCATTCTTCCTTTTTATTTCTTCTCTTTTCTTTCTCATTTCTTCATTTCTTTCTTTGATTATTTTATTTCTTATTATGATTTGTTATAATGGTCATCTCCATTCGCTTATGTTTGAGACAGTTCTTGAAATCAACCTAACTTGGTGGTAGCTTTTCAATCATAGGAGCAACTTGGAATGTCTCGCGAAGCGACATTCCTTTCGTATGAATATCATGAATAATAACTTGCAACTCTTGAACTTGGCTCATAACAGTTTTTGAGTCAAAGTCCAAGAACTTATCTACCACGAACTTCTTAGTACCAGCATCTTCTGTTTTGTATTTACGGTCTAAAGACTCCCATAATTTTTTGGCAGTCTTGGCCTTGCAATACATATTGTATAGTGCATCCACCATACCATTCAAGACATAATTCTGGAGCTAGAAATCCGAATGATTCCAAGCCTAAACCGCGCTCACTGAATGAGCATCCATTTTCCCTTCATTAACTTGGGGAACGGTTTCAGTCAAGAACCTCGCTAGGTTCAACGTGGTCAGATAAAAGAACATCTTTTGCTGCCGATGTTTGAAATTCACACCAGTTAAAGACTGGAATTGCCTTACATGGGCTCGGGTTTTCGGCATTCGTGTCCGCTAGCTCGTGGGGCACGCACGAGTTTGAAGAAATTCCAGTCCAGAAACCAAATTTTGCTTACCCCCCCCCCCCCTGCGCATGGACAGGACTTATGGTGAAACATGCCATAAAGATTCAATGGAGTAGTAAATGCTATACCTTTTAAACAACTCATCATTTTGTTTCTACATCGATCTGGACAAGCTTTTACCACTTTCATATTTAAGACATTCATTCACACATTTATACTCAAAACTTCGTAACACTTATCATCAATTATAAATTTATAATTAACCAATATGTGAGAAATATATTTTAACCCATTTTATAAATATACTTTTTTTTCTACAACCATAACCCTGTTATATGAGAAAAACATATACCACTAATTTGACAAAAGAAAATTTGTATCAAAAGGCCAAAAGTAACTCAATTAAAAATAGAAGTATAGAATGGTCGAATTAGTATAAATTCTCGTTGATGTAGTTTTTTCTTGTTGCTTTCTTTTTTGGTGGCTTCTCTTCGGGTTGTGAAGATAGCTTGTGGGTGTTTGTTTGATTGTTTATAAAAGTTTACAGTTTGAAAATAATAATAATAATAATAATAATAATAATAATAATAATAATAATAATTGCTATTGTCACGTATACCTATCACATCTAATCATTAGTTAACCAAGAATAATAAAATCTATCTGTTCACTCGCTTCACTTTGGAAAGAGTGATAAAGTAATCTGTTATTGCCGAGCTTTCTAAAATGTGACACAGTTCTACCGGTTGAACCGTGGCCCAAAAGAAATGTTAATAGTCATATATGCTTCTAAATAATATACTGGCATAAAGAAATGATGTTTGATAGTTGATACATGTTTGGTGATTTTAGATAATTATTACTTTACTAGGACGTGGACCAAAAATGTTAAAATTGAGAGCCAGATCTTCAAGTCTGGAAGCTGAAGTATCAATCGGAGCCGAAAACCGGTATAAGCATAGAAGTAGCCAAACTGATCCGCACCGGTTCGGGTCGGTTTTAAACCCGTTTTAACTAGTTTAAGACAAGAAAACCGGTTTGACTACGAAATACTCGAACCAATATACGAACTAACAGTTTGGTTCCGTTTGGGAACCGTTTTGGTAGAAACAGGTTTTAGGGTCGAACCAGTTTAGTTCGGTTGCCGGTTAACCGGTTTTTTAACACCTCTAGTATTGAAGATTGATGTGGCCCGTGAGTTTTCTATTGACAGATTCTCATGGCTATGTTAAAATATCCTCTATGAAGATGAGAATCATATTGATTCCTAACAACTCAAATGCTATAAATTAATATGTTTAATGATATACATCAATCAAACCATCCCTTGTTTGATTGACATGATGTTAAGGTTTCCTAATTGATGGAACCAGTAGTAATTTCCTACCAGCACTCACAACTAAATCATTGCCACTCCTAGTATACATCATTGTTGTAGATCCAAGCATATCATCTCCAAAGCCACAAGCCTTGAAGAAACTCCTGAGGGTAATTTAGACAATTCACACTCTAGTTAACATACATATTCCATCTTACTTGTTTTAAATATTTAACATATGATTTGCATCAAACTTACATTTCCTGATCAGAACATAGAGCTGCTATGTCATATATACCTTTACCTGTAAGCAATCTGCAACCAAAGTGAAAAAACAAAACTTTGACTTTTCTGGTCAAACCGTATCCATAACCTGAAGAACATGAAATTCTGTAAATTTACAAACCTTATGGTCCTTTGAAGAATCATTCGCCCGATTCCTCGACCCTGTAATGGAGGGAGTACCTACAAAGTAACTGATACAAGTTTAAATGAACATAAATTCAAATAACAGAATCTAATTATCAAATCTAGGGATGTGCATGAAACCCAAAAAACCGATCTGAAACCATAAAGCCAAAAAACCCCACTGAAATAACCAAACGGAAACAAAAACCGACAGTTTGTTTTATTCGGACTCGGTTTTGCGTGTAACTAAACCGAATTGAACTTAGTGGTTTTTATTTTTTATTTTACTTTTTTTGTAACTTATAACAGTTTAATATATCGTTTAACCCAAATATTTTAACCTCAAATGTATACTAATCTACTAACTAACAAACAAATTAGGCCAAATTCGTTATTTTTGACCAACTTTTTTATTTCGGTCCAAAATTATCAAGCCCAAATGAGGCAACCCGAATCGAACCCAAACGAAAATAACATAAACCGAACTGTTTTCATAATCTCAAAACCAACATTTCGGTTTTTGGTTCTCTTTTAGCCCAAAATCAAAGATGAATTAAACCACCAAATAACAAGTATTTGAATCCAATTTTTAGGGTTTCTAGGGTTTATACCATGACATCATAAATTGAAGCAGTTAACGCACTATCCGACACAGCTCTACCGAACCCGGCTAGCCGTCCACTACCCGGCGTCAACGGAATCATTCGCCGGTACCACTCGCCGCCGGTAACAAGCTCCGGCTTGGCGAAAACAGAAACCACGACGGAGCTGTGTGCGAGTGCGAGCCGGAGTTTATCGACGGCCACCGGCTCCACTCGTCCGTCGGGAAGGATATCAGGGAACCGGTGGAACGAGTGGTTGCAGGCGTTGCAGAGATCTTGTAACTGAACCGGGTTTACGTCTGACAGTTTCGTGGATATGAGAATCGGTGGCGTCGGAGGCCGCCGGTGCCGGAGTGGTGGGTTCTGAGTGTTGAGTATTTTGGCCGGCGTTAGGGTTTGGGAACCAATGAACGCCATTTTAGTTCAGGAAAAAGTGTGTGGTAATTAATTTGTTAATAATATTTTAGGGTTTAATCAGAACGGTCGCAATCAATCGGAAAATGTGATTATGATTAACATCAACAAGATAAGAAGTCGGGCCCATGATAAATTCTGGTACAATATAATATCAATATCAGTCTTTAACTCCACATGATCCAAAATTGATCAATATAAGAAGTGGTTGCACACAAAGTGTTTGATGAAATGCCAAGCCGGAATCTTTGTCATTATCTTCAAATAGGGATGTGAGGAGCCAGGCTACTAGAGGTTGACTCGTTAGAAACTCGAATTGAGCCGAGCTTAGACAGGCTCGAGCCCAAACTCAAGCTTTTATTCTGGTTCATTTGATAAACAAAATTAAATGAGCTTGACCCTGAGCTACTCGAGATCTGCTCGAGCCGGAACCAGCGTTTTTTATGTAAATTATATTTAGTATATTTATACAATAACCATTATAATACATAAACTTATGATAAAAAGTAATATTATACTCAAAATTGTAATTATAAATATTTATGCAAAAGATTATAAATAAAATAATAAATAGTTAATACGTAATAAACGATCCAAGCTCGGGCTAGGCTAGTTTACACCTGTGTCTTTGGTGTAAGTGATCATGGGGTACACTATTACAAGGGCAAAATGGTAAATTACTTGTTTAGCTTTTGATAGTTGGAAGACCAATCTAAAGATTAGATAGTTTGCAGACCCTGGTGTGCAAGGCAACAGTGATTTTCAAATGAACATAAAACAAGATAAAGAGATGCAAGGAGGGTCTCAAAGGGACCGCATCAGTGGACTGTGATAAATTTTCTGCTAACGGATGATATCAGTCTTTTAATCTCACGTCGCATGTTGCTCGATCATGATTCAAAGTTGATCATAAGGGTTTTATAGAAACTCTTGAGTTTGCAGACAAAATATTTGTCATGATCTTCAGTGAAAGTGATCATTGGTACAAAATTCAAGCAGCTGTAATATTTTATTACAAGGGCAAAATGGTAATTTACTCATTTAACTTGTGAAAGTTTGAAAGACCAATCCAAAGACTTGAAAGTCTGCAGACCTGATGAAAACACAACAGTGATTTTCAAATGGGAATAACAGAATATCCTCAAATATCATGCTGATAAACTGAAAATAATAAAAGGGTAAATATTCTCAAGCTAAATAGAGTGAACCACAAGCAATCAAGAAAAAAAAGGGTGGAAAGCATCTCCTGCTATTTCAAGAAAGTTAATTGAAGTGAATTATATTTTATCAAGGTGCCATGGGAGGAGATGCCTGTGAATCTGCTGACTTTTGCACTCAGAACTTCAAGATTATCATGGAACAAGAAGGAATTCATCATCTTTTGTCTGGTGAAAAGAAGGTATGAAAGAATTTAATAAAAAATGTAAGCTTTTTGCTAAACTTGATTTGAAGTATGCTGTCTTTTGATTGATTTGTTTCTATTCATATGAATCCGATCAATTGATAGCATGGTTGTTGGAGGTTGGATCTTTAATATCCACCAGAAATTTCATGTTAATCACAATCTTTTGGGGGCAAAGTTATTTGATTCATGATTTTATAGTGAAGTTTCAAATACTTCTATTGATGCAACTTGTATGACTAAATCTCAGTGTGTGCCTTCTGGCTCGATGCTTGTTTATGTAACGGTTTAGGTTATGTTTTATCTTTAACGGGCCAAAAGGGTACACGCATAATATTTAGCTATACAGGGAGTAGACCTGTAACGAACCGGGCATTCAGTGAACCATCCGACAAGGAGTTCAATTATGTTCTTTATAAACGAAAGAGCATGAATAAGACTTTTTGTTCATTTACTTAAAATGAACAAGCATGAATGCATGCCTCGTTCGTTCATTTATGTTCGTGAACGTTCGTTTGTTTAAATCTGTTTATGTTCGTTTATTTACATTCATTTATATTCTAATAAGTTTACGTTGTTTAAGTTCATTTTTTTATGTTTGTTAATATATACAAGTAAATATTTAGGCTTGTGACAATTAGTATAGTTCTAATAACTTTTTAGGCCCAACACATTGTTGGTCACATGCACTTTTAATTGGTTTTTTTCTTAGTTATGTTTGTTCATTTATGTTCAATTTAATTTGTTTGTTTACATTCGAAACCATTCATTTTTGATGTTAACGAACAAACATAAACGAACACAAACACATTCATTTTCTTAACAAACGAACACGAACAAGAAAAGTTTGTCTGTTTAGTTGTTCGTGTTCGATCGTTTGTCGGTTAAACTTAGTTCATTCGTTTGTTTACAGGCCTAACAAGGAGCATATCAAATGTGTTGAACACGTAAAACAGGTCCAAGGTGGCCTAAAGTTAATTTTAATGTGCACAACCAGCTAAATGGCTTCATTTTAAAGCTTAATCATATCAAACACACATTATTAATAAATATATTTGAAGTCTTGGAAAAACTTAAGTATTTGTTCTTTGTTAGGTACCATTACCATTAGATAAAGATAAGACAATCTGCTTATTATTCTCTGCAAATTGGAGTAGGCCTTGTAAGGCTTTTATCCCACAACTTGTGCAAGCATACAATGCGCTAAAAGAAACTGGACAAGAACTAGAGGTTATTTTTGTATCATTTGACCGCGATGAACATGGATTTAAAGAGCACATAAAGGGCATGCCATGGCTTGTGGTTCCATTTGATGTAAACTTACAGAAAATTATTGGTAATGTGTACAAAGTTAACCAAATTCCATCTTTTATGCTATTGGATGCTGGCACAAAACTACCTGCTAAAGATGCAGTCGGGCTCATAAAAGATTATGGCGCGGATGCATATCCTTTCACTAAAAAAAGACAAGAAGAGCTGAAGGCATTAGATGAGGCGAAACGCGAAGGACGGAATTTAAATGAATTATTTGCGAATGGTATTGATGATTCATTTGTTAACGGTAAAGGTGGAAAGGTCAGTGATTCTTGTTATTTAATCGAAAATTTCATCCAAAAGCATTAAAGTTTTTCAAGTTTTTCACTGAAGTTACTCAGCTTTTAGTTGGTGTCCAATCTTGTATAATTTTTTTTCAGATTTTTTTTAATTAAGTGAGACAAATGAAACACATGTGAATCTTGGTTACTATTTAGTGATTATTTTTGGTCAGTTAACTTGAAATAGGAGGTTACGGTGAAGAAAAACCTCACTAAATAATAATCAAGTTTCATAATTGTTCAATTTAAGTTAAATTAAAATAAAAAAATATAATCACTGACTAATAACCAAGATTCATAGATGTTGCATTTGCCTCACTTAATTTTAAAAAACTTTATTTATAAAATGATTATTCTAAGATTGAATCAGCTAATGAGTGGCTTTATCGAGAACTTAGGAAACTTGGTTACTGTTGAATAAATATACTCATTGGTTCTTTAGGTCTTGGATTTTCGTTTTGAAACTCATCTGATTTTTTTAAGGTTTTGACAAACAGTTTTTGTTTCTGACTATCTAACTATTTGATGGTCAAACAACTAGTTTAAGGAGATGTTTGGATCATTGGATGTAGCTATGTGAATCCGATCTTGTTGTAAAACATAGATCCAAACACCCCTTGAAACAAATCAATCAACCAAGAAGCAAAAATTTCAAAACTTTGGTTGACCCATGTAAAGGTTTTCAGGACACTGCAGATATGTGCACTCATCTTGTTACAAAACATGGATCCAAACGCCCTGTCAAATAAATCAATCAACCAAGAAGAAAAAAGTTTAAAACTTTGGTTGACCCAGGTTAACCTTTTAAAGATCTCGAATCTTGATTTGCAGATATATGCATCTGACCTCGTTGGCAAGACGATAGGCCTATACTTTGGTGCGTATTGGTGCCCACCGTGTCGTGACTTCACTTCCCAACTCATTGAAACATACAACAACATAACCACCAATAATAATCAACAATTTGAAGTCATATTCATCTCAACCGATCGGGATTCAAAGAATTTGAACTCAACTTAACCAAAATGTCATGGCCAGCTGTCCCTTTCAACAGTAAAACTAGACAAGATCTTTGCAGAATATTTGAAGTCAAATGGATCCCAAGTTTGATCTTTCTAGGACCGGATGGGAAAACAGTTACCACAAACGGGCGAGAATTGGTTTCATCATACGGTGCTCGAGCCTTCCCATTTACAGAATCAAAGATTTTAGAGATAGAAACGTTGTTAGTTAAGGAAAAAGATGGATTACCTCAACAGGTTAAAGATATTAAGCACGAACATGTTCTTGAACTCGACCTGGCAAAAGCATACATCTGTGATTTCTGCAAGAAACGAGGGGCGTTTTGGGCATTTTCGTGTCATGTTTGTGGTTATGATCTTCATCCAACATGCATAAAAGAAACCCTATAGAAAGTTTTAATGTTTTATGTATGCTTGCAATTATTATATCAAAACAACTTGATTCTACAAAACATGTTATATATATTAGAATGCATACAATAATCTCATCTCTATTGAAACTTTTGAATGATGATGTTGACACCGTGTCCTGGTTGTACAACCATTCTATAAGCAGGAGAATGCTGATAATTTGGGGATAAAGCAAATGTGAACTTTGAAGTGATAAGTGAGATGACCACTTTTAACTGAGCCATTGCAAAGTTTCGGCCTAAACAGGACCGAGCACCGACTCCAAACGGGACATAAGCTTGTGGGGCTTTGCATGCTTTGATTACACCGTTAACAAACCTCTCGGGTTGAAATTTATGGGCATCGGGTCCCCATATGACAGGGTCACGGTGTAGGATCGGGATCAAGCTCCATATGCAGACGCCTTTAGGCACGTCTAAGTGTCCTATTTGTGTCCTTTCTAGTGCCTCTCTTGACACAAATGCTGCTGGTGGGAACAACCTCATTGCTTCTTGAATCACCATTGTTACCTATATAGGTGAGGTTTGGAAATGATTATGTGGTTTTTGATTATTGAAATTAGGGATGCTAATTGTTTCGGGTTGGGGGGTAAATTTCAACCCGAACATGACCCGTTTGTTTATTTGTGTTAGAAACATCAATCCTAACCCATGTACACTTGTTAATTGGGCTGTAAAAATAGGTTAAATGGGTTGGCAGGTTGACCTGTTGGGCTGGCTTTTAACCTACAGGTCAACCTGAAAACAACCCATAAAATTAAATAGTTAAACCTAAACACGACTCGTTTCACCTATGCTTCTAAACGTTTCTAAACGTGTTGAACGGGCTGGCCAGCTTTAATCATGTTATAAACTCATTAATCGAGTTGTAATAAACAGGTTAAACAAGTCGTAAATGGGTTGGCGGGTTGACCTGTTTGGTTTGACCTTTAACTATACGGGTTAAATAGGCCAACCTGAACATGACCCGCTTATTAAAAGGCTAGATATGACAATCCAAAACCTGACTATTTTCATGTCATGTTTGAATTTGCCATCTCTAATCAAAACCAGATAAACAGCTAAAACAAAACCGTTATGATAATGGTTAAAGACTTTACCGATTTCAACTTAGGAAGCGAGTCCACATCAAGCGAACCATTAGGACACGCTTGAGACATTTCATCACGGATACGAGTCTGCCATTGTGGATACAAAGCTAACAACATCAAGCACCATGATGCAGCCACACTTGTGGATTCATGCCCCGCAAAGTAAATATTCTTGCAGTTATCAACAATGAAATTTTTGCTTTCTTCTTTACTTGCAAAATGGTCCATGGCTTCCTCCAAGATCATTTGCAAAAGATCTTTCTTCAACAATGGCGTCTCTTGACATTTTCTTTCACACACAGCCTCCCATATCAATGAATCTATCTCTTTTTCCAAACTCTTCACATCCTTCTTTTGACTGTTTCATATAAACTTGTCATTTGTCGGGTACTTTTGTAACGGTTTTTTATAAACATTGTTGAAACTTACCCGAGAGTAGGAAGGCCAAAGAGCATGCCTTTAGAGGAGATGGTTTTCTGAAGGGTTCTAAGCTTGGAGAATATCTCTTTGCCTTTGGTGTAAGAGCTTCCAAAACATGCCCTTGAGATCACATCTGCGGAAACAGCCCGTAGATCATCGTCAACTCTTATCTCGGCTTTTAGATCACCTTGAGTGTCAATGCACGCTTGCCATTTTCGCAAAAGTGGTTCGACTGATTCCAGCATGAGCCCCATCATGCCCTAGTTAATTAAGAAAAAAGATTGTACACTATAAGTTTTTGACACGATCGTATCATTATCATTCTGTGGAATGTGTAATGAGCATTTACGACTATAAGTTCATATTACAATCCTATCATTCGGTTAACCTTTTTTTACTACCAGGATTGTGTTATGAACCTTTACGACTATAAGTTAATGCCACGATTATATCGTTCTATCAACCCTTTGTTTAATTATAGGTTCGTGTGATGAACCTTTACAACTATAATTTCGTAACATGATCCTGTCATTCAGCTACCCTTTTGTTTAATGTAGATAAGTTCTTAACACGATTCTATCATATTTAAACTTTTGTTTAATGGTAGGAATGTGTTATGAACCTTTACGACTATAAGTTCATAACACGATCGTAATATGTTATGAAGCTTTACGTCAATAAGCTCATAACAAAATATTATCACTAATGACAAAATCATGTTACGAACCTTTACGACAATATATGAGTTCATAACACGATCCTATCAATCAATTAACCTTTGTTTAACTTCACAGCTATAAGTCCATAACACGATCTTCTCATAGTGACAGGATTGCGTTATGAACCTTTACTGCTATAAGTTTATAACACGACCCTATCACTCAATTAACCCTTTGTTTAATAATATGCATGGAGTTTGCCTGGTTGGACAATAGTGAAAATGAATAATGACTTTATCCATGAAGAATTCAGGGGCAATAATTTTCCTCTGGTGAACCCAAAAATGGCCATTTGATCTCAAAATACCATTTCCAAGTAAAGGTGATAGTCTTTTGGTGATGTAAGAAGGTTTTCCCAGTCCAAGTGTGATGGACTGGTTCATTTCCTTAACCAGTTCAGGATCATTTATATACAAGTGTTGCTTATGCCCTGTTGAGTATGTAAATATTGAACCTGCATCCAAACACTTCTTTAATAATACACAAATTATGTTTTTATCTCTAATAGATCGAGCAGGTAACAAATTTTGACTGAAAAGGAAACGAGTCAAAAGATTCACAATGTGTGTCCTCAACTCCTCAAGGCATACAACTTATTTAATTCTTGAGTTCTTTTTTAAAAGAAATAACAAAGGACTTGTATTAATTTTTTACGCCTTAAAATAATCGACGAAAAATGGTTAAAACACAATAGTTAATGTGTGTTCTCAGCTAGAAAAATTGTTTAATTTAAAATCCAATTATTATTATTATTATTATTATTATTGTTGTTTTGAAACTGTTATAAAAAGAAACTGTTTCGGGTCAACTTAACCCAACCGCTTCAACTTTCATCTGTAAAAAAAAAGTTAGATACATTTAAATATCGTCAGCCAAAACAACGACAATGGCACATGTGAAATGTTGATTAGCAGTTAAGTTGTGAATGTATTAATTAGTTATTGCCGTTGGTCAATCAGTTTGTTTAAGTATATAACCTTAAGACCTTAGCATTAGATCTCAAGTTTAGATCTAATCTATATCCAATTAGGAGTTATATTAATAATTAACGGTAGAAGATATATATATATATATTAAAAAAGGCCCTTTTGTTTCTTTAGCATTTAATGCATGTGTGAGGAGGAACAAATAGTCAATTCAACGCATATAATTTTCGTTAGGATATTTCAAAAAAGGATCCTTTGAGTTTATCCTATTACCAACCAAAAGCCCCTAAGTCCTAAGTAACTAAACAAATTTAAGTATAAATTAATTGCACTAATCGTCCACGTATATTGACGTCATACTCAAGTTTTTTTACAATGACCGTATATATACTGTTAGAATCAAATACATACAAATTTTATACACGATGCAACACACCCGCATGACATGCCCATATTTGAGATATGTTAATAGGGTTTTACAGTCTCTATTATGTTTTCAAACCAATTAGGTTGTTTGGGATTTGGATTTGGGTTGTTTAAAGTTTTAATTTGGGTTATTTAGTAACCAATAAATGTGGAGGATTGGAGGTGGGGACATAAAGTTGAAACACAATATTTGTGGGTGTATATTTGCATTGCATTATTCCATGGCCAAAAGGAAAAGAAAGAGCAACAAGACATATATCACATTATCACGTCAAACAACAGTACCAATATTCCACCCAGCTCATTATATAAAAAGGAAATTCAAAAAAAAAAACATCTCAAGTATTAGCATGCGCAGCTTAGGTGACTTGTACCTTATAAGCCTAACTAAGTTGACTTGTAACTTAAGGTAGCGTTTGGTACGTAGCAATGACAATAGGAATGGAATAATTCATTACGTAAGAATCAAAAAAGTGGTGTTTGGATACTCAATTGAATGGAATCATCCATTACACATGGAATCTCATTCTATCAGATATATTCATTCCCACCCCCCTTCTTTTTTTCATTTCATTCCTCCTTCACCTACTTTCTCAACAACACCATCACCTAACCACCACCACCACCATCGGCACCACCACCAACTCCACCGACACCACCACCGTTGCCACCACCATCGCCACCGCCACCACCATTTTCGTCGTCGGAGCTACCACTGTCGCCATTGTAGGTTTGTTTTTTTTTTGGTTTAAAAAGTATTCACTTTTTTGAGATAGAAGTGTTTTTATTATTTCTATTTCATTTCTTTAATTTTTTTAGATACCAAACAATAAAAATTAATAAATGATTTCATTCCTATAAGTTAACCAAACAAGGAAAATGAATGGTAATAATCCATTTCATTCTCTTGTCCATTCTATTCCTCCTTCATTCCATTACCTCCAACCAAATGAAAAAGAAAAGGTGATGGATGATACATACTTTTAACTTTTAAGTTTAAATTATATCTTTCTAGGGGGTAAATATAAATTTTTATAATAAATTATTGAGAAAATCTTCGACGCCTTGTTAGTGGAGGCGTTCGGAAACCATTATGGTATCCCAATTTCAATCATCTTTCCCCCATTGTAAGACTAAATAGATATGTTAAAAGTATTACGTCACAACCATGTAAATAGTGAGATTGTGATGTGAGACTTTAATTTAACCGTCTTTTAAAAAGAGTGTAGTGGCTTTAACTATAAATCAAATAAGAGAAAAGAAGTGTGATATGCTATGGGTAATTGTTAAATTTTTGTTAATATTTCATCACAGAGGAATATTACTAATATATATAAAAGAGAAGTTTGATGACGCTGGACTATGATTGGTCTATTTGGCAAGATTTCATTGGACCAAGTTTTTTTTTTTTTTGTCTTTTGTTTTAAACTTTGATAATTATATTTCTAATTATCTTTGTTATGTTTGTTTTTTATTACCCTCTAGTTTCAATACCAATATACCGTAACGGATGTGATAAAAGCTGACGTAATTTGCATTGACTTAGCGCATTTTGTTTTAGTTATAGTACCGTAACGAAACTGACCGAATGACAATTTATTTTTTGTAGTCCGGCTTTATAACGAACGTGAAAAACCCAACCAAATTTGCATAGACTCACCGTCAGGGATCAACAACACTCGGGTTTTACTAACGCTCGAGTTTTACTGACCAACGCTATCCCAATGTTCCATCTCAATTTTTATAACTTTTTTTTGTTTTAGTTTCCGTACAATAACACATGTAACAGAAACTGACCGAATTCACGCCAACTTACCGCAACACTTAGGGCTGGTAATGCTTGTGTCTTACCAACGTTCGGATTTACCAACCTGTTTGGCGCAACGCGCCGGGTAAAAAACTAGTTTTAATATAAACTAAAATTTATAAGATGATATCCTTAGTCAAATAAAACTTTTATTTAGGCTCAAGCGTAAGGATACAGAGGGATATTTTTATTTTTAATATTTTAGTTCTACAAGAAGGTGATGTCACATAAATTTGTTTATTAATGAAAAATTTTAACTAGTAGTAAGTTAAAAATCGCCAATAATTTAAGTTGTTGAGATTTTCCTAAATAATTATAAATTTCACAGCTGTTTTCTTTTATTTATTGAGTTGTAGTCTTGTCTGGTACACAAGTTGTAACTAGACCCACGTGACTTTCTCTTCTTATTTTTGTTTTCGCCTTGAACATAAAATAGAAAAACAGAACTGAGGAACACTGAAACGTCTCTTTCATGAAAAAGAAAACAGTGTACCAATAGGTCAATATACAACATGCTCCTAGTATTATCCATTGGTAGATGGAAAAACAACTTTGTTATAAACAAAAAATATATCTATATAAAGTAATTTTCTCTAGTACAATCATATATCAAAATTTTATTTAACCCAAATATTTTTCTTGTGTCATTATTAGGGTTGTCCAAACCGCTCGACGTTCGAACTCACTCGCCGCTCGCTCGTAATTTGCTCGGAAAATGCTTGTTCGTTTTTTTGCTTGATTGTAAGCGAGCCGCTCTGCTCGGCTCGGTTTGTAAACGAGCCAAGCAACGAGCAAAGGTCTGCTCGGTTCGGTTCGTCTCGAATATTTTTAATTTATTTTATATATAATTATATATGAACGAATATATAAATATATAGACAAAACACATAAAATATAAGTATATAATTTTTTAAACCCTTTTAAATTTTTCCTATTCCGTTAATTTTATAGTTTTATTAGTTCGATTAAAATTTGTAGAATACTAAAAGTTTGTTTACATGTTCATTATATCTCACTTCAAACTTCTTTCTCCTAAAAATTTACAACATATTATACGTTTGTCTAAAAACTACTAATTTGTTTACAAAATATATTATTTACAGCCTTCAAATTTATTTTTTATTGAAAATTTTAAAGTGAAAAGAAAATAAAAAATGCTCGAAATCGATCAATGTTCGATCGAAAAATGCTCGGTTCGATTTTGGCTCGTTTCGTTTTTCGCTCGATTCGAATTTCAGCCGTTCGGTTCGGTTGTAAACGAGCCAAGCAACGAGCAAGCTTTCGCTCGGTTCGGCTCGGCTTGTGAACAGCCCTACCCATTATCACGTTGTTATTGGTTGGTAGTAATATCCACCGATATTGATATTATCTAAATACATGTTAAATGTTAAACGACGAGTATGCCTTCAAGTGTTCTTTTTCCCGTAACAATTATATTTATTTATATAGTATAACTTAGGGTGAGCAACTTAACCGCATAACCGTTTAACCGAACCATAACTGATGTAATCGAACCGATTTTAACCGATAACCGACATAACCGGTGGTTGGGTTTAGTGAATTTTCAAAAATCGTCAAATACGGGTCGGTTTTGGTTAAAGATAATTCCAAACCCGCCACGACCGAACCGACCCATTTAGTTAACCAAAAATATGTTTGAGGCTAGCTTCCACCAAACATACGGTCGGATTATACCATTTGATGGTTTTGGCTCAACGTTTGTTGTTGATTAACTTGAATTTCATTGTTGGATTATATGTTGGGCTTTTTTTAATATTTAGTATTAATATTGTGGATTATATATTTTGCTGGACTATGTAATGTCGTTTTTTTTTTTTTGTAATATTTGGTACCAAACTTTTAGGCGCAAATACATTGTTTTGGTTACGGTTAACCGATCCAAACCGACTCGTTATAACCTTCAAAACCGCTTAACTGAAACCGCCATAATGGATCGGTTATGATTATGACTTATGAATATCCATTAACCGACATAACGGTTACGATTATGGATTTGGCTCAAAACCGCCCTAAACCGACCCATGCACACCCCTAGTATAACTAAAAGCTTTGATGTCGCAAGTGTCCTATGTGGCCATTTGAGTTTTGACGGCATCATATTGGTCCATAAGTATATATATATATATATATATATATATATATATATTTTGTTTCAGCTAATGCATGAATGTAAAGGAAGCTGACCGAACACTAATTTGTTTTTAGTTCCGGTACCAGAACGAATATAACCAAACATGTTTTTTTTTGTTTTAGTTCCAGTATCGTAAAGAACATGACGGTAACCAATTGAATTCGCATAGACTCGCAACCTCAGCACTTGGGTTTTCCCAACGCCCAAATTTTACCGAACTACGTCATCCCGTTGGTCCACCTCAAATTTTATATTTTGTTTCACTTTTTATGTAGTTCCGGAATTATAACGAATGCAACTGAAATCGACCGAATTCAAGTCAAGTTACCGCCTCAACCCCGGGAATAACGCTTGGGTTTTATCATTGTCCGGGTTTTGTCGACCAAATAAATATCGTTTTAAATATTTTATTTTTTCATATGTTACTCTTTCCATATGTTAATTTGACAAATTTAGTTTTTGGGTTTTAACGCTCGGGTTTTGCCAACATTGTTTATACTGTACAAACGTAATTAATACTGACAGAATTCATATCAACTCACCGTCGTAATGCTCGGGTTTCACTAACCCCGAGTTTACCGACCGAATGAATATGTTAATTTTTTTTAATAATACTGTATATGAGTGTCGCTATATTTTTTCTGGGTTTTTTTATTAATAATATATTAATGTGACGAATTTATTTTTCAAGTTAAGTTCTGGGCACCATAACGAATTTAGCTAATACCGACTGAATCGTGTTGACTCGTCACCTGGATTTTATCCGCTGATTTCGCCGCATGTCACGTAGGTAAGTTAAGAAATAATCATGGTGAATGTCAAGGTGTCGTGCTGAGATAGTAATATTTTCAAAATATCTAGGAAAATTTTCATCACTTAACATGTTTTCTTCAAATTAATATAAAATCAATCGATGATATATATTGATAACTTACAGCAAAATAATGCTATTCATATGTGGGCAGTCATGTGGGTATAGGGACCATCTTGTTTTGCCAAAATCGAAAAATACAACTTAGATGACTATAATCATATATCATATTTTGTATGCCAATATAAACGAATATTGGTATATATATATATATATATATATATATATATATATATATATATATATCAGAATCATGTGAGAACTTTTTGAAAATTGAGAACTAAGAGAACCATTTTGGACCACAAAAAAACCCAAAAATAAAAAAAATCATAAAACAAAAAATAACACAAAAATAAAAAAAGTAAAAAAACTAAAGTTCTTATTTATCATCCCGGTTTCTAAAAAAAAATTATCGGTTTAGCTAAATTATACATATACATATATGTATAATATGTACATATATGTACACACATGTTTTTTTTCCTATACACATGTATAATTTAATGTAAATGATAATGTACATATGTGTACATTACATAACTAGAGATTAAATAAAAGTATACATATGTGTATAGGTATAATACGAATTAAAAAGAAAAAAAATCAGTTTTTTTTATTATACATATATGTATAATATGTACACACATGTTTTTTCTTATACACATATGTATAATTTAAGATAAATGATAATGTACACATGTGTATATTACGTAACTAGAGATTAAATGAAAGTATACATATGTGTATAGGTACAATACGAATTAAAAAGAAAAAAAAATTTTGGTTTTTTTTAGTGAAACCGGAATGAAATATAAGAATTTTGGTTTTTTTACTTTTTTAAAATTTTCAGTTTTTTTTGTTTTATAATTTTTTTAATATTTTTTAGAGGGTTTTTTTAGTGGTCCAAAATGGTTCTCAAAGTTCTCAATTTGCCAATGGTTCTCTTAGGATCCTTACCCATATATATATATATATATATATATATATATATTCATCTTTTATATATATATATATAGAATCAGGATCATATGAGAACTTTTTGGAAATTGAGAACTATGAGAACCATTTTGGACCACAAAAAAACCCAAAAATAAAAAAATCATAAAACAAAAAAAAACACAAAAATAAAACAAGTAAAAAAACTAAAGTTCTTATTTATCATCCCAGTTTCTAAAAAAAAAAAATTCTCGGTTTAGCTAAATTATACATATACATATATGTACAATATGTACATATATGCACACACATGTTTTTTTCCTATACACATATGTATAATTTAAGGTAAATGATAATGTACATATGTGTACATTACATAACTAGAGATTAAATAAAAATATACATATGTGTATAGGTATAATACGAATTAAAAAGAAAAAAAAATCAGTTATTTTTATTATACATATATGTATAATATGTACACACATGTTTTTTCCTATACATATATGTATAATTTAAGGTAAATGATAATGTACATATGTGTATATTACGTAACTAGAGATTAAATGAAAGTATACATATGTGTATATATATAATACGAATTAAAAAGAAAAAAATTCGTTTTTTTTTAATGAAACCGGAATGAAATATAAGAATTTTGTTTTTTTTTTTACTTTTTTAAAATTTTCGGTTTTGTTTGTTTTATAATTTTTTTAATACTTTTTTAGAGGGTTTTTTTAGTGGTCCAAAATGATTCTCAAAATTCTCAATTTGTTAATGGTTCTCTTAGGATCTTTACCCGTATATATATTAACATACAACAAAGTGGGAATATAATATTTGTTATTGTTATTTCTCTAGAGAAATAACTTGTTTAATTCGATTTATAGAATGACACTAATAATGAAACTGCCACATCTCATTATGTCCCACACAACGTGTCTCTTCATCAAGAAAGTGTACAGTTTATCATAACTCACCGAAGTATTCAAATATTATACTACTAAAGACATCAATATAATATTATTGATCGTTGGGTATACATATATCAGTGACATTTAAACATCAATATAATATTGTTGATCGTGGAGTCTCAATTTGGCCATCACAAATATTATATTATTATATTCAGGTGACTCCTAATTATAAGTATATTTGGTTATATACACTTGATGATGATTCTTCCTTATTATTATTATTATTATTATTATTATTATATTAAAGCGATTATAGTATAGTTATATATTTAAAAAAATGAATTTTCCTTTTTAATTCATGTGGGTCTAACTAGTTAAAAAGGTGTGTTTAACAAGTTACCTAGTGTCATGACACGTGAACGAAGTGGAATTATCATAAATCTATTTGATTAATTAAAATGCAAACCATATTAAAAACACAAAAAAAAATTTTAACATTCATCTCCCATGAAACCTATCAGAAAACTTTTCGAGTCGCTACCCTATCTAAAACCAATTTTTTTAACATTCATCTCCCATAAAACATATCATAGATGAGAAAACCTTTCGAGTCCCGACCCTATCTAAAACCTCTTTGAATGTCTCACCTTTACCATTTGGACGAGATCATTGGCATATGAATAACACAACTATCTATTTATCTTATCAATCATGCCAAACCCTAGAAGAATAAAGGTAAAGTACATGGATTGATCATTATAGAATCATGAACTTTTGTAGCTAATATATCTTTGCCTGTTATATTTTAGTTTAAACTAAATAAAACAACTTAACTTCAAACTTTAATATAGAGACAACAAATGATTCAAGGTTAAGTATCGATCTTAACAAACCCACAAAACATTACTTATTGCATATTATAGCTTCTTTAAATGTATTTTATATAAGTTTAAATATCATTTTGAATGTTTTAATTATTCAATAAATTCATTATACACTTTTTATAAAAATATTAAATTTAAATTTATAAGCAAAATTAATGGGTTTGTGAGTTTTTGTTTAGGAAAGCTGAGATATATAACTAAAGCCCGGCTATTAGACAGGACCAAAAACAAAACAGAAATTACATCATTAAATTTAAAGAGGAAAAGAGGATTTTTAAGTCATTTGATCCAATCAATTTTAATCTTACGATTCCTAAAAGTGAACAATGGAAAATAAGGTATATCTTTCAAATCATGAATCATGGGTGTGTGAGTTAGCCGTTTTAAAATCAATTTATATATTTTATAATAATAATCAAATAAATAATAGTTAGTGCATGATAAGGTGTAACATACCGTATTGTTTCCTCCATTGTTCAAAGTATGGGAACAGAATACAAGTATAGTCATCACCAACAAAGTCTCCATTGATGAACCAGCTTGAAGCTTTCATGGAGATTGCAGCAGACTGGATTTTCTGCATCTCACCCACATTCCCATATGGAAAAGAGGGTTTTGGCCCTCTGATTCCTTGCCTTTCAAGTTTCTTTCTTAATCTTTGAGGCTTCACCCATAATATATTCAAGAAATATGAAGATAAGATGATAATTACAAGTAAACAAACATAAACAAGAAGATCAAGAGTCAGTGAAGAAGATAAAGATGCAACTGTGCTCATTTTAGTTGTATGGGTGGTGGGGTGTTTCATGAGATGGAAGGGACTACTTATAATAGATCAACTTTTGTTGTAGAGATGAGATTTGCTTGTTTTTAGACATGTACAAGATTTAATGTATGATGTACAAGTTGGTTAGCAGGTCTGAATGTGTGTTTTATATTTTGACCCCTTGTGCTTTTTTAAGTTTATACATTGGGTTTATAGATTCAACATTTTTCATAAAGGTCCCCAAATGCTTTGGTTATGGGGAAATGAAGATTTTGAAAGTTTGTCAAGGTTATCTATTACATATTTACATGCTTTGTATAGATGTGTCCTATATTACATTTGGTTGGTTGGTAGAGTTTGATCATAGTTAAACTTCCTTCAGTTAATGTATTTGCAAATGTGACGAGAAGAGGAGGGTCATCTGCAGACGTGACGAGAAGAGAGTGTGGAAGCCGCCTGTGCACAAAGGTGTATCGGTTGGAGAGGAGGGACGGTTTGAGATGTGGAGGAGAGAGAAGGGGGCGTTTCTGGAGAAGAGTGCCACCAGTGAAGGAACTCACCAGTCAATATGTGAAGTGTTGACATGGACCCGCACATCTCCCTTGCTAGGGATGTCAATGGGATGAGTATTAGTAACTAGTCTCATACTCGGTTATAATACGGTGTCCCAATTTCGGCTTAATACTTGTCGGATATCTACCGAGTAATGTGCGATGAGTATTGGATATACCCATTATTTTTAATTGTCCATTAGAATTTTCAAATACATTTTCTTTTACTATTAAAGGTTGTATAGAATTCTATTGCACAAGGATATTATAAATATAAAACTAAAATTTAGTTTGGTAGGGTATACTATTAACTAAGAACAAAAGAAAATAAAATTAAAATGTTCATGTGTAGGGTTAGGTAAACGAGTATGTATTTTGAGAGATCGGATTGGGTGTCAACTAACATCATACACGCCCCATACCATGAAAGTTTCTAATGTGCGTCTCCTTTCGTAAATTTTCCGCATTTAGTTTGCGTATTGAGTTCAATTTCATTTTTCATCCTTACTGCTCGTGTTACAAATGATCTTATCAATATTGAAATAATTAGTAGCTTGAGTAGTTGTTTTCGTCAGTGGCGAAGCTTGGACTAAGACACCGGGAGGGGGGGACTCAAAATGTATACAAAAATTCACAAACGATGGGGGCCAGACTCAAATTTTCGGCCGAAAATGCCTAAATTTACACTACGCATAAAAATTTTCAGACGAAAACAGATAAATTTACACTACTACGCGAAAAAACCAGGGAGAGACCCCGGCCCTAAGTAAGCTTCGCCAGTGGTTTTTGTTACGTGTCTTCTTGGTTTTTAGCCATTATTGCATACTAATTTCAATAATAAAGTTCCTAACAACTTATATAAATCTTAAGTCATTGCAGCTTATACATTTTGAACAAAATTCAAGGAAAATTTGATGGTGAATATATAGTTTTCTTTCGTAGGTAAACGATTTCTAAAGCAACAAGATGCATTTAATAAGTTTGATGATGGTGATACAAACTTGATGAAATATTAAAAAAAAATAAAGAAAAGTCAACAATAGATAAATTAAGGATGCATGGTATGGAAGTTAACAATAACAAAATAAGATATAATAACATTTTTTTATTAGTTTTAGTAAATTAAGTTTATAGTTAATTACATAAATAATCCTGTAGTTTGTTAAAATAAACAAATTTAAGTGCTAAGATTTAAATTTGTTTCACTTTTATAACGAGTTTGAACATTGACACTAACTTTTATATGTTTTACAAATTGACCAAAATACCTTTTGACTTTAACAAAAAGGTCATTTATGTAAATCCTTAAATCTAAAAACTGGATATGTAGTTTGCAAACTGGATATGTAGTTTGCTTAGGGCTGTCTGGTAACCTCTTAATGATTCTATTAGAAGGCTACCTCTGAATCGGTCAAAGATAGAATGCGTTTAGTTCACTAAAAAGACGTCTCGTAATAGTTCATGGAGTCTCTTAATGGTTGAATTTCATAAAAATGCTCTTAATTAGTTAGATCTCTTAATGATTT
This sequence comes from Bidens hawaiensis, assembly GCF_021521415.1. Taxonomy (NCBI): domain Eukaryota; kingdom Viridiplantae; phylum Streptophyta; class Magnoliopsida; order Asterales; family Asteraceae; genus Bidens; species Bidens hawaiensis. Next base: position 67,335 of record NW_027497745.1, on the reverse strand, counting down.
AGCACAAGATTCTCAAACAACCTCTTAAATAAAAAGATAAAAAAAACAAATATAATTAACCCATCCCCTTTTACAAACTTAAACCTTATCGTATCTATCTCTTAAGAATTCAAAATGAATCAAAACTCCTTTATCGTCTCTCTCTAAGAATCCACCAATAATTAAGGGTGATGGGAAGACACTCTGTCTATACATGTTCAATTTCCATGGAGATTTCGTAGGGTGGTGCTGGTTCTTTGATGGTGGTGCACTTCATGATTCTTCTTCCAATCATAAAGAAGAAAATCAAATGTCAAAAATCTTAATTAATCTGCTTCATTATTTTTATATTATATTTTTCGTTACATAATTAAGAATACATAAGGATATTTTTGTTATTTCATACAAAACTAAAATAAAATTTAACAAAAGTTAGTGTTAATATCCAAACTCGTTACAAAAGTGAAACTATAAGCCCCAAACATATATATTACTTCAAACCGTTAATACCTAAACTTGTTACTTTTGACAAGCCACATAAACTATCTATGTACTTACTATTACTATTTAGTAATATATATAAAAGAGAACTTTGGTGCCGCAAGTAACCTATTGGACCACTTGGCGGCACCGTATTGGTCGGAATTTTTTTTTTGCTTCTTTTTAGTTCAGTTACCATAATTGCGTAATGAAAACCGATCAGACGTCAACTTTTTTTGTTTTAATCCCGGTACTATAACAAACCTGAAAGAAACCGGCCGAGCTCACGTAAACTCGCGGTTTTAATTAAAGCCCTATGACCGGCAACGCTTGGGTTTTACCAATGTACAAGTTTACCGAACCCCCCCCCCCCCCTCCCCAAACTGGTTGTTAGTCCACCTCAATATTTATATTTTTTTCATTTTTTAGTTCCGGTACCGTAACATACATAATCAAAACGCGACCGAAATCGTGTTAAGTTACCGCCTTAATGCTCAGGATCGACAACGCTTGGGTTTTACCACCGCACGGGTTTGCCAACCAAATAAACATCGTCTTAAATATTTTTTTCTTATATGTTAATGTTTTTATTCTATGTTAATTTGACAAATTAATTTTTTGGGGTTTAATGCTCAAATTTTACCAATTGTATCTATATCGTAACTAACACAGCAGATACTAATCGAATTCGTGTCGACTCATTGTCGTAACGGTCGAGCTGCCCGGAACAACACGCCGGGTAGAAAAACTAGTTAACTCTGTACAAAAAGTATCTTTGGCATAAAGAACCCTTATCTTGTCTAAAATTCTTTACTGGCATTACTTTTAAATGTGTCTTTAAGACTTTGTATTATACGGCTACGTGGACAAACTTCACACAATGGTGTCCCACTGATTTTACCAACAACATGCAATAAGGAATTGGTTTAAAGTATCTATGTTTTTAAATTTAATTTTTGAACACACAGTAGGTTCAACAAAAAGTGTCGACTCACTAGTCACATGTAAATAGTAGTTCAATCCATTGTTGTCTGTAGTTACCTTTTTGACACAAAACACAAATCGATATTTGGCGTAATGGACCAGTTTTTAGAGAATGTCTTCATATATTTTCATTAGTAAAAATAAAATAATATTGTAAAATATCTTAAAAGGTATTATCACAACTCAAAGCTTTAGGGGATCAAAATGCAACTAAGAGAGACTGCAAACGTTCAGTGTTTATTCTATATTCCAATAGGGTGGAGGGACAAATTGCGTGACACGTCTCACAAATCAGATGATCACCTTGATTGCTTTGATCAAACACATTATCCGAATCTATAAGGGTTTTTGGCGCCCACCTTCGGGTACCCCTTGGTTTCATTCTAGTAGGTGCTCCAAGCACCCTTAATGAATAGGGTTCTTCCTTCGGGTTGCAAAATCGATTTCATGAAACCGGTTATATTTCTTGCAGTTATATTAAAACCTCTATAAATTAATACTCGATAAATTAATAATCTTGATAAAACTAATAATTTGTCTAGTCCCGACTTGGGACAAGCACAAAATCGGATCCCAATCGATAAAATAATAAGATAATAACAACATTTCTCACCACAACAAGAAACATAAACCCAATCACCAAAACGATGCTATCAACCAAATGCAGCTCGACCTCACCGTTCCAAACGAGAAACCGTACGCCGGTCCTTAACCTTTATGCTCCATTTGTAACCATCATCATCCGGTTAAATCTCCATGCCGTCTTTGTACCCAATGTAACTGTTTTGGTCACCTTGTTAATACTTGTCGTGTGCCACCTGGTGCACATGTCGTCCCACAACGGTTAGTGCTGCCTACTCAACCCAGTGCACCTACTATATGTGCTTGCTATTGGTGTTCTTCGGGTTTGTTTTTTGATATAATCCTAAATATATATAATTCCCTTGTATATTTAATGTAATATTTTATTAGTTTCCGTTTGGTTTTTATTAGAATTTGTATATTACTAACATATTTGAATAATGTAGGTTTCGAGACATGTTCATGGTTAAAAAGGGTGAAAAAAGAGCTAAAACAAGCCAAACCGGTGAACCGGAGCATCAGAATTGAACCGGACCGCATCAGGAAACGAACCGGACCGGTCAGCCCCCCTCATCCAGAGCGCCGCGCGACCAGGAGGCCAAATCCCGCCGCGCGGCGTGCCGGGCACCCCGTTTGGCGTATTTTCTTTGTTTTTTATCAGTTTTGGGCCAAGAAAACCTATTTAAACACCCCTAAACTTAAACTTGAATACCCTGCGAACCGGAGCCGAATTTGGAGTTTCCTGGAGCTTAGGATTGCAATATTTGGTGGGTTTGAAGGCTAGGAATCAGCCGGCGAAGTGCTTATCATTCAAGAACGAAGACCACGGGTTTTATCGCCTTTAATCTTCCGTTCTTATTTATTTTCGTCTATTATTGTTTTGTTTTATTTTAAGATGCTAGGCTAAACGTTATAGATTGCCTAGGCTTATGATGAACCTATTTTGACGTTGTGTTTTGATTTGGGATTTATTTACGTTATGGTTTTTATGGTTTAGTAAAAGGTTTACTTATATTAAATTGATGCGTATGGATATTTAGGATTGTTTGATTAATTGTTATTATTCCATAGTTGCCTTGATTATTGTTTGTCATTATGATAGGTTGCTATTAGGTCAATTACTTTGTGTTTTTGATTACTTTGTGATTGATTTCGAATAAGATCATAGGAATAATATTATTTAATCAAATAAACCTAAGTGTGCTGCTAACCTAAATAGCTGTAAGGTGCTAGGTTATTGATAGATCTTTATTATTTGATCTTGCTAGATTTAGTTCTTCGTAAGGAGTCCGTCTAGGTTTGATTATTTAATTATTGTCTATTGAATCAATTCGATATATTAAACTGCATTTGATTTCCGCGCTGTAAGGTAGGATTTCGTATAAAGGAACTAAATTGTAAACAATTGGGTGACCGTAAGCGAACTTGATTTTTAATACTGGTGTGCGTTAAAACTTGTTAGAAATCCATAGGTTTTCTCTTGAGAATGGTCAGGGGTCCTATTTGGTTTTTCTTTTAAGTGTCTATTTTACGATCCCAGTCCATAACTAAATATTTTCCCGAGTCAATTCATTACTGAAATTTAGGGGAGTCTAGCCTAGGTAGTTTTCTCATCATTATCTTATTTTCATAACAAACTTTGTTTTCGTTTAATTTACTTGTTTTCTTAATTAGTTTTAATTATAGTATTAATTTAGCATTTTAAATAAAAACCCCCTTAAACAAATATAAATAATTAGTCGTGTTTTGTAGTCAAGTCTAATTAGCTAGTAATCGTAATTTAAAGAGTCTCGTGGGTTCGATATCCGGACTTACTTAGCTGTACTAGAGTCGACCGGTTCACTTGCCGGTTAGTAGTTTAGTTAAGTTTAAGAGTCTAGAATTTATTACTTGGTGTCTAGATTAGCGTGTTTTTATATAACTACTTTTAGCACATCTTTTTTCGGGTTTCGGGTTTTTCGGGTCGGGTTCTTCGAGTTTCAAAGTTTTAAATCTTAACCTGAAACTCAACCTAAATCTCTTACGGGTTTTTTGGGTTTGGGTTTTTTCGGGTTGATTTAATCGGGTTTCGAGTATCCTAGAAAATGAAACTAAAAACAAAAAAATTTAAAAAACTTCAATACTAAAATTAAAACATTATATTCTTCTTTGCTCGTAACGCAAATAATCAAATAATAAACCAACATAACTTGATAAAGCTATATAACAATTCAAAAAAAGAGTAAAAATAAGTAACTAACTCGAACCATAATCGTCTTCGATCATACGTGGTTTGGTTGTTTAATTACGGTTGCTATTAGTAATAAATGGAAAACATAAATTAATAATAAACAATCGATCTATAATCGTTGGAATGACAAATGTCGATTAGACTTAGATTCTGATAACTTTAGTAATTAAGACTAAGCATATTATACCTTAAAATATATTTAATTTCAAAACTAAAAGTTTATTCGGATTGACTTGAAATTTATTAATCAAACCCGAGAACCAACCCAAATTACTTTGGTTTGGGTTCGGGTTAGTCTTTTCTCGGGTTCAGGTTTTTCGGGTCGGGTTAGTTCGGGTTTGGGTACGGGTTTTTTTGGGTTAGGTTTCGGGTTTCGGGTAAAAGCGACAGACCTAGTGCTTGCTACAGTTGTGGAGACCTCAATCATCTCCTCAACAGGTGTCCTCAGCTTGTCCATGCTCACCAAGCCTTACCCGCAACCTATTACACTACCCATGCCCACCAAGTCCAAACCTATCAACCTCACATCCCTCAAGCTCCTCAAGTCAATCAAGATCATTCTTATTGAACCCAAACCTATCAAATCCCATACGCGCAAGCTCATGTATACCAAACCTACTCCAACCAAACCCCATTCATGCAACCCGTTCAAGCCCAGCCTATCCAAGCTATCCCAAATCAATCTTCCTCGACTGCTCAAGTTCTTATGGATCCAACTCCTCAAGGTTCTCCAAGTCAAATGAATCAAGTCAACCATAACTAAGCTACTCAAAGACTCTGAAGACTCTCGTTTCTTGCATTATTTCTATCTTAAGTTATTCTTGTCTTTTCAAATTATGTATTGTAATGACTTTTTATTTTGCTGCGGTATTGAATAATTTCCATTTGAATTAGTTATCTTTAGCGTATTTCTATCTCATGGATGAAATTTATTTTATTTCTCAAGCTAATTGTTTATGACACCGTACTCCTATTTTATTTTTCTATTCTCGGTCATCATAATCAGTTTTGTCATCTCATTCAAAATTTTAATCTCAAATTTAAGGATTTCGTTTCCTATTAATTTTAAGATTTTTACATTTATATAAAAGAGGTTTTAATAATTTCACCATTTTCATTAATCAAACTCGAAAGTTTACTGTAGTTGCTTTATTAGAAATGTTTCATACATCAATGATATCCTGGTTTTACATTTAAAATTTATCAAGACGCATACTTTCTAACAAAGTTATATCTTTAAAATGTTTTGTAACCCACACAATCGGGCGAACTTTGTGGACCATTCGACGATAGAAGTAGTTATGGTCCAGAACATAGTTATCAAATTCCTTGTATGGAAATCATGGTGCATATGATCATGTGCCATAACTTAGAACCGAGAGTGTTTTGATCAATGGTTCAAATGTGAAAATGATAAGGACATGATAGATACGCCGCTGGTACATTCTATATATAAGTGCCTTTATCGGATTTTAATTTGCAGTGTTGCTTCTACCACTCGAAGTTCTATGTTATGTAAAAATTTTAAACTTTATTTATTTAATTATTTTTTTTACCCAATTATGTTTCAGTTTTCCTTAATTTCAGGACAAAATCCCCAAAAGTTGGGGATACTGTAACATTTCGGATTTTTCCGTATTTGAGCTCGTGCTCGTTTACCCGACTTGGGATTGTAATTCGGATAATTCTTATCAATAAATCATGCATTTATTAGAATTTTATTTTTTCTAACTTAGTTTATGCCTCCATAATTAAACGTGTCAAATAGTCCTTAAAAACTCTTAAAATCGCTTAAAATGGCTAAACATCGCATTTATAGAAGTACAAGGGCTAAAATTGCCAAAAATTAAACATTTGATCATTCCTAGCGCGCCGGGCAATGCAAGGGGTGAAGCCTAATGCTCTGAGCTGCATGGAGGCTTGAGTTGCAGCAGAATAATTTTCGTTTATTCGATTTTTAATGTTAAATCTTCCCAAAAACGAATTAATTCACGAAAATTATGGTCCAAGTTAATTAATATGATATTTTAGCATGTTCACATTCATTTCTTGTGGAACAATTCAGAATCCTTAGGTTTATTTGAGTTGATTTTGTCATAATTAGGTTATTCGGTTATCTTAAATCAAGTGTTTGCCAAATAAACGAATTAACGATAGTATACTTAGTCAAAACCCAACCCTAAGCCATAATTCTTCTGTATTCAGCTGTCCATAGCATAAACCCTAGAATTTCCTTCATCCTTTATCGATTTCTCAAGGATTAATCAAGTTCTTACTAGTTTCGTTGACTTTCAAGTTCAAGAACGTTTGACCACAGATTTCTCATAGTTCTAATCCTCGTTTGGGTAAGTTGTCCTTTTCATTTTCATAAGTTTTATCTCATAAACAAAAGCCTTAATCAATTTCACATATTGAGGGAGTCTCGGTGGTCAATTTGACCCCAGCCCGTTTAAGACTTTAAGGGCAAAATAGTCAACACATTTGACTATCCGATTTCTCTAACTTTTGGTCAGAACTAGCTTTTCAGGCCAAAAGACATTTTTGTTCACCATAAAATTTTGAGTGTACTAAACATAACCCGACTCCCGACTCAAAGTTTAGATTCTGAACAGTACCAACTCGTTTATATTTTAAAAACCTCATAACTTGAGTTTTATAAATCCGTTTAATCCGATTCCAATTGCATTATTTTAGGTTTTATTTCTATTATACTGTCTTTAAGTTTTAGGTCCATTCGTATCAGCTCATTTAGCACATTAAAGTTCAAGTTTCTTGTTTTCATTCTTTTTATCATTAAACTCGCTTAATTAATAAGGTAAGTAATCACTCCCCGTTTTCTACCAATTTTAAAAACTTTTGGAGACTTTATACGTACTTATTCATATTACATATTATCCAGAACTAGCAAATCATGATTATTGTGTTGCTGATCAATTAAATGCTTATTTGCTATTTGCGTACTTGCTTATTTGTTTAATTCTAGCATTCAGAGATGTCCATAAATGATTCTAGCATAACTCATTGATTTGTCATAGTAGCCAGAGTCTGATTCGCAAGACAATGGTCAGTTGGCACCACTTACTTGCTTATTGTTTAATTGTTGATACTCATAACTAATGTTGGTTTGCTTATTACTTTATATATATATATAAGTTATATCTATTACACTAAAATTTGGTGATTACTTACTCAACATGTGTTGTTGACAAACCTAATTTTACGGATATTGTAGAATGTTTATCTTGGATGATTGAAGTGGTTAAAGAACTTAGTTTAGTTTGGCGTTAGGTTACTAAATAAAAAGATACTTATTTGATTGTTTTTGATTACTTGTTTTGGTCATATTTACAATTGTTTGATACTTGTGTACTTGATTTGAATTTAATAAAGTAATTTAGATATTGTCACTAATATTGTTATGTTAATGCTTTGTGAGCGGTGAACCAACAGTTCGCGCCCCGACATATTCTGTCGTAGGTTGGGATGTGGCACTTTGTGCAGGAACAACTATGGAGGAATATCATCAGACTTTGATATGTTAATAGTGCCTGTTCCACGCACATGACCGGAGACATTTCTTAATTGCACAACATTCAAAATATTAATGGAGGGTATGTTTCTTTGGGGGGGGGGGGAGAAAGGAAAGATCACTCAAACGGGTACTGTAAGTAATGGTGTTTTACAGTTTGAAAATGTGAACTATGTTCCCGAGTTGAAATACAGTCTATTAAGCGTCTCTAAAATTTGTGACAAAGGTTTTTCAACCACTTTACAAACAAAGAGCGTCTGATTTTGAAACATGGTATTGTTATACCAAATGAGTGGATTTTGATCAAGGCGCAATGCAAAGACAATGCATATGCGATTGATCTGAATCAAAATGTTCCTGATAACATCACATATCTATTTTCAAAAGTTTCAGAACATAATGCCATGCTCTGGCATCATCGTCTTGGTCATGCTAATGTTAAGAGCTTAAATCGTCTTGCTAAAAATAACATTGCTCGTGGTCTTCCAATCAAATATTTTATGACTGTTGAAAAGTGTGTGGCTTGTGCACAAAGAAAAGATCATCGTAAACCGCACAAGCCTAAGGTAATCTACTCAATAGACTCTTTGTCTAACTGCTTCACATGGACTTATTTGGTCCCATAAATGTTCTTAGTTTTTCTCGTAATTCTTATTATTTGGCTATTACTGATGACTACTCACGCTATACTTGGGTGCTTTATCTGTCTAATAAGAGTGAGAGAGCAGAGTAGATTAAGAGGTTTATTGTGTTGATAGAGGATCAAACCAATCTAAGAGGGAAAGGCATTCGATGCAACAACAGCACAGAGTTCAGAAATATTATTTTAAATCATTTCTGTGCAGAAAAGGGGTGCTAAGACAGCACAGTGCTGCTAGAACTCCACAACAAAACGGGGGTAACTGAATGAATAAATAGAACATTAATTGAAGCCACACGTACCATGTTGTGTGATTTCAAGTTACCTTAGTTATTCTGGGCTGAGGCAATCAATATGGCGTGTTATGTCCAGAATAGGGTCTTTATCAATAAGCAACACATGAAGATACCTTATGAAATTTTTACTGTGGCTCATTTTCATGCTTTCGGTTGTCCATGGACCTTGTTACATCTGGAATCTACATCAAAATTTGATTCTAAGGCCAATGATTGCTATTTAGTTGGGTATGCTAGTCGTACTGCGTATCGGGTGTACAATAAGGCAAAAAAGTAAATCGTTGAATCTTATGATGTTCGTTGGCTAGAAGAAAATGAGACTGATGCTCGAGTTGGTCCAGATTGGTTGTTTGATTATAGTGAACTATTTAAGCCTTTCTATGTGTTTCCAGAAGTTGGTGCGATTCTGCGAGGACGTCGCGATGTATTGATGAGGATGATGTTACAACTGGTACAAACAAACCCTTGGTAAAGGGTATCGATCCCCCAGGAATGTATGATGAGGCACCTTCCAATTCAGCGCCAGTTCAGGAGCCGACTTCCAAAATGAATATTTCACCTGAAGAATCTGAAAAATATGCAAATGATTCTCAAGCAACATCCGTAGAAAGTTCAATTCAAATAAACTTTGAAAGTTTTTTATTTCCAGATCCTATTTCAGAAGAGTATATTGCTAGTGCATCCTATTTAAAAAATTCTTCACCTTCTGAATTAGGAAGTTTTGTTCTTGGCTCAACCTAAGATTCTTTGAATCTTCCAGTCTCAACATCAGTACCAGTTCACTCGATTCCTACAAGTGTTAAGCGAAATCACCAAGTTGAGAATATTATTGTTCCTATTGAAGCATGGGTTACAACCAGAAGTCAAAGTGGTGAAATCAATCAATGTCTCTAGTCCTGTTTCAAATCTCAAATAGAGCCAAAGAGTATTGACATGGCTTTACAGGAACCAAGTTGGGTTGATGCTATGCATGAAGAACTATATCAGTTTTGATTAGTTGAAATTCGGGAAGTTGGTTAAGTTACATGAAGGCAAGAAGTCACTTGACACAAAATGAGTCTTTCGTAATAAGCAAGACGACAGTGGGGTGATTGTGAGAAATAAAACACGGGTTGTGGTTCTTGGTTCTGTCAGGTTGAAGGTCTTGATTATAGTGAAGTCTATGCTCCAGTGGCTCGTCTTGAAGCTATAAGAATTTTATTTGGGATGTGCATCATTCATGGGATTTACAGTGTATTAGATGGATGTCAAGACAGGATTTTTGTATGGTGAGGTCGAAGAAGAAATTTATGTGGACCAGCCACCAAGGTTGAAAGATCTAAAACATCCAACTCATGTCTACAATATGGATAAAGCTCTTTATGGTCTACATCAAGCTCCGTAAGCTTGGTATGCTACTCTCACAGATCATCTTCTAGAACATGGGTATACATGGGGAACTATTGATCAGACCCTGTTCATCAAGAGGGTCAATAAAGATATAATAGTGGGTCAAATCCATGTGGATGACATCATTTTTGGATCCACACGTCACAAATTGTGTGTAGAGTTTGAGACAGTAATGAAGAAAAGATTTGAAATGAGTTCTCTTGGGGAGATGACCACTTTCCCAGGTCTTCAAGTTCGTCAGAGTTTAGATGGCATTCTTCTGCATTGGGGAAAATATGTTGAAGATATGTCGGTGAAGTTTGAGATGCAAGATTCCAAGATTACCATGACACCCATGGCTGAAAGACCAATGCTCAACTCAGATCCAGAAAGAAAACCCGTAGATCAGACGTTATATCGATCAATGATCGGGTCTTTAATGTACCTGAAATCATGTTTACAGTCTGCCAATGTGCACGCTATCTGGCTAATCTTAAACTTTCTCATTTAATTAATGTTAAAAGAATTTTTAGATATCTGAAAGGGATGCCAAAGTGTAACATCCCGAAATTTTTATATTGATAAATAAAAGAAAGTTATGTTTAGTAATTTCACGTTTTAGTTATTTAATGTCGAGTAAGGAACGGGTCTTGGGCTTAGTTATTTTATGAACTCGGCCTGTCTCGACCCGTAGGAAGCCAACCCGAGCCTAACCAAACCCGTAGTATTTAAACGAAAGTTCTTGACACTTCCACCATTTTCACCATCTTCCTTCACTTACACCCACACAAACACTCTCATTTCTAGAGAGAGAAGCTAGAGAGAGAAAGTTCTCAAATCACAAATCCGAGTCCACAATCTTGTTCCTAATCGTTTTTGGTAAGTCCCTCTTGAAAATCATCCGTTTTCATAACCATTTTCGAGCTCAAATCGAGCAAAAACTCCCTATTTTCGTAACTTGAGTTTTCGGGTCAAAAACCGCCTTGTTTTGATGTCAAAATGCAAGCTTTTGTGTTTAAAAGTACAAGGAATCGATAGCCCTTTCAATCCCGAGCATTTCCATGTCAAAAACTTCGATTTTGGGTCAAAAATCTGGAAAATCTGGAAAACCCGTGGGTTTCTCCGTCGCCCAGCTTGAAGGAGTCGAATCAGACTCATTCGATCGAACCAGTCGATCGAATCAGTCCATTCGATCGAATGCGTAGATCGAACAAGTCCAGTCGACCGAATAGGGAAGCAACCGAATAGTCTCCAACTCATTCGATCGAATGAGTTTTGTATTCGATCGAATGAGTGTTGTATTCGATCGAACGTGTTCCTATTCGATCGAACGTGTTCCTGTTTGATCGAACGTGTTTCTATTCGATCGAACGTGTTCCTATTCGATCGAATTAAGCCAGAACCAAGCTGTTTCCGAGTTCGCCTAAGGTTTAACTTCGCCTGAAGCGAAGTTCGTTTATAAAATGAATTAAAAACCTAATGGAAAATGTGTTAAGGCAGTTATCGAAAACGAGTAGTAGTAGTTAATTGATATGTGTAAATATTATACAGTTAGCCGAGCCCAGTTAAAGAAAGGAATTTCAATCAACGGAGAACGTAACCGTATTCAGGTGAGTTTCTAGCCCCATTTCCTTGTTATGTTTTCGGGGCTGTGTGCATACTCGATGTGAAGTGTGAATCCACTTACTTTAAGTGGTAAGTGTATGCTATAGATGTTATATGAGGTATATATTTATAATGCTTGTCGGTACGTGAACGATCTTCGGATATTGCACGTATCGCCAAGGATAGCGATTGCCAAGTGGTTGATAGTGTGTATGAATGATGTGATGTGACTTGTTCACTACGTAAATACTAAACTAATATGAGTGTGACCAAGGCAGATTGAGGTAGAGTGTGTTAGAGGTAGCAGGAGTCTAGTAAGGGTGTTAGTGGCATAGCGTGGGTGCGTGATAGGGAAAGCCTATACGTGCCTTCGTTATTAAGTGGCATAGCGTGAGTGCGTGATAGGGAAAGCCTATACGTGCCTTCGTTATTAAGTGGCATAGCGTGAGTGCGTGATAGGGAAAGCCTATACGTGCCTTCGTTATTAAGTGGCATAGCGTGAGTGCGTGATAGGGAAAGCCTATACGTGCCTTCGCTATTAAGTGGCATAGCGTGAGTGCGTGATAGGGAAAGCCTATACGTGCCTTCGTTATTAAGTGGCATAGCGTGAGTGCGTGATAGGGAAAGCCTATACGTGCCGTTGTAATTAAGTGGCTAAGCTGTAGGGGTAATTAAGTGGTTAAACAGTGGCATGTTAGACAGTGGACTATGTGTCTTCGGATACGTATATATATATTGTATGAAGTGGTTGTATGATAAGTTGCTTGATTAACTAGAACTCACTCAGCGTAGCTGACTTTTAGTATGCACGCAGGTGAGCTGATTATAGAGTTAGCATGAGGATGACACACGGCATGGATTGAACGGCTGGCATCTGAAGAAAGAAGTAAAGATGTTTTAAATATAAAGTTTTGTGTTATGGTATCAAAGAAAAGATTGAATGACTTGTAACAAATGATTGATGTTTTATATTCCGCGAAAAGTTTTAATAAACTCTGATTTGAAGAACTGTGTTTATGAGTAAATCCGACGCGAAAGTAGGGCTTCCGGTAACGGGGCCTTACAAGTTGGTATCAGAGCATAAGTTCGAGAGATTTAAGCATCCTATATGCTTAGACTCGAACAGAAAATGGGATTTAAGTAAGAAAGGAAAGAAGATGCCAGTTCAAGAATGCCATGTGTCGCTCAAGCAAGATCAGTAAAGGTAAGGTGTATGATTAAATGATATATGTTAATGAGAAAAGAAAGATATGTGAACGTTAGGGATAGGAATAATTGATTGTTTGATTTGACAAACTGCTTATGTAGAACCAGCACAAATGGACTCATAAAGGGAAGTGTATAGGACACGGAAAGTAACGTGATCAGCTAATCACAACTGGCCACTGTTATTACCTGTTAGCCTTACTATCCTTGTACTAGATAGATCCTTGAGTGATGATGTTTGTGTTTTCCCTTTTAGATTACGATGGCTGGAGCTGGAGAATTTGTTGAAACTGGGGGTCGCACTGGGCGTCGTGGCAGGCCTCGTCTTGTCCGGCAACCCTCGGTGGAAGAAGCTTCCCACACCGAAGATGAAGGAAGCGCAGCTGGAGGAGACCAGAACAACAACGAAGAAGTTCAACTTAGCCCTGCAGTTCAAGCAGCCATTGTTCAAGCTGTAGTTGCTGCTGTGAAGAACCTGAATCCCGAAGGGTCTGCTGGAAGCCGTGAACGAACCGTTGAAGGGGCAGGTGGTAATAATAGAAAGAATGACGAGAGGGAAAGGGATAACTCGAGTGAGGTAAAGTCTGTGAAAGATGATGAAAGGAAGAGGGGCCGAGGCGGTTGCAACTATAAGTCCTTCAAAGGTTGTGACCCGCCTAAGTTGACTGGTTTGGGAGACGCAATCGCTACTCTTCAGTGGATAACCGCCATGGATAAGGTTATCCGCATTAGCGAGTGTCGTCCTGACCAAGCAGTGGGTTATGCCACTCAGTCATTTGAAGATGAGGCCATGTACTGGTGGGAAACGGTCGAACAAAGGAAGACCCGAGAGGAGATTAAGGCCATGAGGTGGGATGACCTTAAGGAGTTAGTGATGAAAAGGTTCTGTGCTGATGTTGAGGTTGAGAGGGCCGAGATGAAGTTTCTGAATCTAAAGGCGGACAAGATGACACATCGTGAGTACACCACTGAATTCAACCGCATGTCTAGGTTGGTACCTGACATGGTGAACACTGAGGCGAAACGGATCAAGTGCTACGTTAGAGGACTTCCCCAGAAGGTCCGCATGTTGGTCAGGGCCAACAAACCTGTTACCTTTGAGTCTGCGGTCGAGTTGGCGGAGATAGTCTATGATGATCTGGCGGCGGATGATGTGGGAGTGGAAGATGAGGGAAAAGGGAAAGGAACTAAAAGAGCTGGGGATATCGTGGAACATGCAGGGAGAAGGACACAGAAGATGGCAGGGAGTGGAGCATGTAAGGTGTGTGGAAAGATGCACTTGGGGGAATGCAAGGCTGGTCCAAACCAGTGCTACCGATGTGGGAGGGAGGGGCACCTCTCCCGTGAATGCACCGAGGACCAGAAGTGTTATAGGTGTGGTAAGTCAGGTCACATAGCTAGGGAGTGTAGAGAAGCCGTGGCAGTGAGGGAAGGAAGAGGAAACGCGTGAAGGGATGGTCTATTAGCTGCTGAGGAGGTTGCAGGAGAATAAGTGGCATGTCACAGTTGTTTTATGTTTAGTAGTTAAAGAGTGTTTTATGTTACAGTTGAACCTATGTTGTTTAGCAAGCTTGAATGATTTCCTTTTATGTTATGAAGTACTTGTGACTTCTTGTGCTTTAGTATGAACGATCTATGAATTTAACTTGAATGCATGTTGGTTATAATAAATAGTTGTGTGATGGTAAAGCGTGTAAATATAAGAAGTTTTCCGTTTATAGGGAATAAGTTAGGTTTCGGGGGCGAAACCTCTTTAAGGAGGGAAGACTTGTAACATCCCGAAATTTTTATATTGATAAATAAAAGAAAGTTATGTTTAGTAATTTCACGTTTTAGTTATTTAATGTCGAGTAAGGAACGGGTCTTGGGCTTAGTTATTTTATGAACTCGGCCTGTCTCGACCCGTAGGAAGCCAACCCGAGCCTAACCAAACCCGTAGTATTTAAACGAAAGTTCTTGACACTTCCACCATTTTCACCATCTTCCTTCACTTACACCCACACAAACACTCTCATTTCTAGAGAGAGAAGCTAGAGAGAGAAAGTTCTCAAATCACAAATCCGAGTCCACAATCTTGTTCCTAATCGTTTTTGGTAAGTCCCTCTTGAAAATCATCCGTTTTCATAACCATTTTCGAGCTCAAATCGAGCAAAAACTCCCTATTTTCGTAACTTGAGTTTTCGGGTCAAAAACCGCCTTGTTTTGATGTCAAAATGCAAGCTTTTGTGTTTAAAAGTACAAGGAATCGATAGCCCTTTCAATCCCGAGCATTTCCATGTCAAAAACTTCGATTTTGGGTCAAAAATCTGGAAAATCTGGAAAACCCGTGGGTTTCTCCGTCGCCCAGCTTGAAGGAGTCGAATCAGACTCATTCGATCGAACCAGTCGATCGAATCAGTCCATTCGATCGAATGCGTAGATCGAACAAGTCCAGTCGACCGAATAGGGAAGCAACCGAATAGTCTCCAACTCATTCGATCGAATGAGTTTTGTATTCGATCGAATGAGTGTTGTATTCGATCGAACGTGTTCCTATTCGATCGAACGTGTTCCTGTTTGATCGAACGTGTTTCTATTCGATCGAACGTGTTCCTATTCGATCGAATTAAGCCAGAACCAAGCTGTTTCCGAGTTCGCCTAAGGTTTAACTTCGCCTGAAGCGAAGTTCGTTTATAAAATGAATTAAAAACCTAATGGAAAATGTGTTAAGGCAGTTATCGAAAACGAGTAGTAGTAGTTAATTGATATGTGTAAATATTATACAGTTAGCCGAGCCCAGTTAAAGAAAGGAATTTCAATCAACGGAGAACGTAACCGTATTCAGGTGAGTTTCTAGCCCCATTTCCTTGTTATGTTTTCGGGGCTGTGTGCATACTCGATGTGAAGTGTGAATCCACTTACTTTAAGTGGTAAGTGTATGCTATAGATGTTATATGAGGTATATATTTATAATGCTTGTCGGTACGTGAACGATCTTCGGATATTGCACGTATCGCCAAGGATAGCGATTGCCAAGTGGTTGATAGTGTGTATGAATGATGTGATGTGACTTGTTCACTACGTAAATACTAAACTAATATGAGTGTGACCAAGGCAGATTGAGGTAGAGTGTGTTAGAGGTAGCAGGAGTCTAGTAAGGGTGTTAGTGGCATAGCGTGGGTGCGTGATAGGGAAAGCCTATACGTGCCTTCGTTATTAAGTGGCATAGCGTGAGTGCGTGATAGGGAAAGCCTATACGTGCCTTCGTTATTAAGTGGCATAGCGTGAGTGCGTGATAGGGAAAGCCTATACGTGCCTTCGTTATTAAGTGGCATAGCGTGAGTGCGTGATAGGGAAAGCCTATACGTGCCTTCGCTATTAAGTGGCATAGCGTGAGTGCGTGATAGGGAAAGCCTATACGTGCCTTCGTTATTAAGTGGCATAGCGTGAGTGCGTGATAGGGAAAGCCTATACGTGCCGTTGTAATTAAGTGGCTAAGCTGTAGGGGTAATTAAGTGGTTAAACAGTGGCATGTTAGACAGTGGACTATGTGTCTTCGGATACGTATATATATATTGTATGAAGTGGTTGTATGATAAGTTGCTTGATTAACTAGAACTCACTCAGCGTAGCTGACTTTTAGTATGCACGCAGGTGAGCTGATTATAGAGTTAGCATGAGGATGACACACGGCATGGATTGAACGGCTGGCATCTGAAGAAAGAAGTAAAGATGTTTTAAATATAAAGTTTTGTGTTATGGTATCAAAGAAAAGATTGAATGACTTGTAACAAATGATTGATGTTTTATATTCCGCGAAAAGTTTTAATAAACTCTGATTTGAAGAACTGTGTTTATGAGTAAATCCGACGCGAAAGTAGGGCTTCCGGTAACGGGGCCTTACACAAAGCTAGGTCTTTCGTATTCTAAAAAGTTAGATTTTGATATATATGCTTATGCTGACAGCAATTATGGAGGTTATGATATTGACAGGAAATCTACATCTGCTAGACGTCAGTTTTTGGGAGACAGGCTCATCTCGTGGCAATGCAAAAAGCAACAAACCTTATCTACGTCCATCGCTGAGGCTGAATATAAGGCTGCATTTGCTTGCTGCTCACAGGTTATTTGGATGTAACATCAATTGCTGGACTACGGTTTGAATTTTTTGACACTCCCATATTTTGTGATAATGATCCTGCTATTGCAATTGTTAAAATTCCGCCCAACATTCTAAAACCAAGCACATTGACATTAAAATTCATTTTATACGAGTCTGTGAACGTAAATTCATTCATTTGGAATAGGTTAACGCTGATAATAATATGGCAGGCCTGTTTACCAAACCTTTTGGTACAACTTGTTTTAATGTGCTTGTAAGGTTTCTTTAAATGCTTCGTTTCGATAATTAAGTTTATTTTTGGTTTAAATTTGTACATAAGTTTTTTTTTCTTTTTTTTAGTTTTACGTTTCGCACAAATTTAGGGGGAGAAAAAAGATCCAAAATACAAAAACAGTGTGTGTGTGTGTGTGGTTTATTATCAGAAAAAGATAAAAAAAAAACAAAAACAGTGTGTGTGTGTGTCTTATTTGTTTTTTGTAAAAAATAAAAATACAAAAATAGTGTCTTGTTACATTTGATTGGGAAATGATACGAATCTTCGTGTTAATGGTAAGATCAACACATGTAAGGTTCTATAGCTGAAACGCATAGACTCTGTGTTCCATGTGTCGGTAGATTCAGCCTTTAAGAATGAAAAGTCGGTTTGATCATTGACTTGTAGGAAATTAATGAACTTGTTCTTAGTGGGAAACATCTTGGGTCTACTTAGCTTAACTAAACCCATGTAAGGACTAGAATGAAAGGTTGAGTCATACTCAAGCTTGAGTTAGTTAGATCACCAAGTTATTAGTTTTTACAAAATTGTGAATTAGCTATCATATAATGCTTCGTTAGGCCTAACGTGTAAGTTTGTTGGACGGCCTGTGATACAAACTAAATTTCTAAGCTTCTAGTTTAAATGGGTAACATTTCATGGCGTATGGTTTTATAGCCTTATATCTTGTATTAATGGGATGCTTCAAGGTCCGGACACCATTGGGTCTTTATGTGGTTTATCATCTGGGTATTCACTTCTGTGGAGTGGATATTAAATAAGCTCAAAGATATATGTCAATAAATTAACCACCTCATACTTAAAAGTACAAATACACAACTGACTTGATCAACCACAATTTTAGTCATACGTGATCCCCTTGCTCGTGTCCTAATACCATTAAGAAACGAACCATAAGGGACATGATGTATGTAAGCCCTACAGATAAAATCGTGCATACTCATCCATGGGAATGGACCTCATGGGTGTTGCTTGATAACGAGGGTGTCCTGTAGTGGGGACCATTTACTGGTTAGCTACTTTAATATACCCTGATCATATGTAACGGCCTTCTAGTAGATTTGCATGCTTAGGTTTAAGCGAACAGCAATATCCTTGATCGTAGTAGCTAATTCCTCACCATTAAACTTGGTACCCTTGTTGTGCAATGATTTTTGATCTACCGATTTTGAGGTTTAATTCAAGTTGGGGTGGTTTGATCCGGTAAAACTATAATGAAACATGGTAAAATGGTTTCTAGAGTTTTCAGTGTGGGTCCCACTTAGGGATGAGATTGGTACTGCACCGGTACCAATATCAAAAATACCGATACCGAATTTGAGGAAAAATAGATACCGAATACCGTACCGAATATATCGGTTCAGTACCGGTACCATACCGGTATCGGTACCGGTATTTCGGTAATTTACTGCTTTAGCATTTTATCTTCTTTTTCTGTTTTGTTACCATTTAACTCATCAGTTTATCACTTTATGGTGTAATCAGTAAAGAAAATCAAAGAAACCCTCTAAACTTAAACTAATCAGTTGATTACTTATTGGTGTAACCAATAATTTCAAACTTAAAAAGCAACATAAACTTACCTGCTGCTTAAGTTTATCATAATTTTAAAAGAAACAACTCAAATAATCACACAAAGTTACCTCGGTAGAATCATTCTTTTATAACGGTGATGAAGATGAAGATTCCATGTAATGGTGATTAAGATGTAATATTCTTTTAAATGAGGATAAATAGTTGTTTGATAGCAAGGTTGGTTTAAAAAAAATAAAAGGTACACTGAATGAGTTGAAATTATTAGAAATTGAACATTATAATTTCTTAGATTCAGTCAGGAAATACAATCAAGGATATTTTTTAAAATTTTAATTAAGCAAATCTCTCTAGATATGTCTTATACAGATTCGGTACCAATACCGATTTTTACCGTTAAGTACTGGTCCCGATACCGCATTTTACTGATACCGAATTTAAGAAAAATGAAAAACGATACCGATACGGGAACGGTGCGGTACCGGTATTCGGGAAAAAAAGATCATCCCTAGTCCCACTAGCTCATACAAATCAAAATTGTGTCCGGTCTTATCCCTCTAAGTAAGTATTATGGGCATGGATTTAAGTGGACAACAATATCAACAATGAACCAGATCTAGCTTGGTATGTGTGTGCTGAAAAATATTCCTTGATCGGTCTTAGAATGATTTGATCCCAACTTTTGTCTAAAGTGTGAATAAGAGGGTAAATTAGAAGTATAGTTCTGTTTCATTTATTAATTTTTTTAATTAAACATTATTGTTGAAACGAGTGCATTACGGAATTTATTTCTATAAAGGATTTTAAATTTGGTCAGATTAACTTTATGGTGGTCTATCAAGACTGATGGACCCATAGCAGCCCATTATGTTATCTTGCTTAATTTGCTGGATCAAGCCCACTCGAAAATATGTTGGATCTGGCCATTTGAAAGCTTTGTGGTTTTTGGCCCAGAAAGACCGAGATGCCATGAGTTATAAACTCTTGGGATGTGTTATCGGTTGTCTTTTTTTCTTAAATCTGTTCCAAGAAAAATTAAAAACTCACTCAAGAATCATCTCTATTCCTTAAAACTTGTTTTTGAGTTCAAAGTTTAAGCAAAAGGTAAATGACTAATATGCGGTGTGTTTATATTCATCGTGTGAATCGCAAAGTGAATGGTCTTGTGATAGTTTTCGGTACTTAGGGCTTCATAAAGGTGTGATAGTCATGATTTTGGATGTTAGAAGGATCGTTAATTTATTTTGGTCACAAATTTTGATTTTAATTTTGTGTTTGGAAGGGTTTTCGGTATTTTGTTGAAAAGTTGTAGGTCGTGCTATGGTGAATTAGTGTGTTTGGGAAGACAGACACGAAAAGCGAAGAGCTATGTAAACCGAAAACCAAAGGTTTTTGCCTAACGGAAAACAGTTGTTGACCAAAATCACATTATTTTGACCAAAATTCACATATTGTTGATCGAAAGCTATTAACTGTTGAGCAAAACCTCCCTTTTGAATTGACCATTTTGACTGGGAAGTTAACCATGATCATTTCAGCCATAAAGTTATATTATTATTTTATTAAATGGGCCTAACTTAGCTCGCTTGGTATAAATTATGGCTGATCAAGTGCAATTGAAGTTTGTGGACTCTCATAATATAGCTGGATACCTTTATGACCCACCTGTAGCTCATAAAGAATTCAGTCAATGATCGTTGGTTTAAGCACATGCCGAATTTCACATGCGATCAGAGAAAATCCAGCTGTCTGTAAAGAACTAGTATCGAGATTCTGGAGTAAGGCAAAGTATAATTCGCAAGGTGCAGGGGGGTTGGTTCTAACGAATCTGCCATTCAAAATAAACAGATTGTGCTCACTCAGAATGTTATTTGGGAAGCTTTGCTGTTTGGTGATAGTCCTGAACATCCAATTGAGTATTCTAAGAGATATGGTTTTTGAGGTGCTGCAAAGAATGAGTTATGAAGGTCAATATCCTCCAACAGAGAAGAAATTTCTTCCTCCGTACTGGAGATACTTGGCATACACGTTTGCTCAGTGTGTTCTTAGAAGCAAAGGAGGTTCAGATGAGATTAGTCAAATTCAATCATCTGCCATTGTTGCTTTAGCAATGGATTTGGATTACAACTTTTCTAAGTTCGTGTTTGATGAGATGGTTGGAAATTTGAAAGGGAAGAAGAAGGAGATGTTTCTAATGTATCCTAGGTTTTTACAGATGATCTTTGATTTCCATTATCCTTAGCTGGAAAGATCTGTAAACTCCTTGGATATGAAAGGCATGGGTTCAGCGTCTTTTGGACATATGAAATAGAAGAGGAAAGCTGCTAAGGTTGTGTACCAAGGACTTCGTCCTTTGGTTAAATTTGAAATGCTTGCTGAAACAAAGGCTAATCCGATAATTATTATGCCAGTTGTGATTGCTGAAGAACATGCTAAGCCTACTCGTCAAGAACATATTCCTGATTATGAGACAGAGAATCCTTCACCACCACCACCACCACATGTGGAGGAACGACATAATGAAGAGGTGCATGTTCTATACCTACACCTGAACAGATGGCTGAAGTTGAAGAATTGTTGTAGGAAATGGCTTTGAAGCCTCCTCAAGTTGTTCCTGTTATACAAGAACAACCATCTGAGAGTGATCAAGAAGATAACACTAGTCTGATTCCAAGAAAGAGAAGAAGGAGAGATCCCAGACCAGGTGTTTTGGTTAGAGAGCTTATTATTACACAAGTCATAAATGAGTCGGTTATTATGACCCAGTCTGTTGAAAGCCCGGAAATTGAAATGAAAATATATCAAGTTGCTACTGATACTCATGTTGAGCCCTCAAGTTCGTCTTCTCAATATGTTGCCGGAAGTTCAAGTGCGTTTGAGAAGTTAGCCCATATTCTATCATTACGGGACCAGTTTCTTCTAGACAAGGGTAAAGGATTTGATATTGGTTATGCGCCCATTGATGTTAAATCCTTACAATGACGAGTATTTGATTCGGAACGAGATTCAATTGTTAAGGATGTGCATTAATCAGCAGGAAGAAAGCAATGCAGAAAAGGATGCTAATATCATGGAATTGCAAGCCAATCTGAGCGGTTTAATAGATCTTTATTATGATATGAATCAGAAGCTGGTTAAACGGTTTGGTGATTATTTCAAGAATGTTAATCTTCCAAAAGATCAATAATCTGGTGCTACACAAGCAGAGGCTTCAGTGTATGTTCTTGATGGCTCTGGTTTCAAAGAATGTCTAGCCAGGGCACAAAAGTCTACAGAGCAACAGGTTGAATTGCAAAAAAAAATTGATGATTATGAAGAACTCAAATCAGAATGTTACATGTTCTGATCATCCAGAGCATTTTGGGATTGAGGTTAAAGAGAATTATTACGATAAGTATGGTGATAGATCAGGGATTGTTGCCTGGGGATATGATGGTGAGAAGGAAATGTGGTGGGCCAAGAGGAAAAGTGGAAACATGGAGTAATACAAGAAAGAAAAGGACTTTAGGCTGTGGACCTAAGTTTATTTGACTAAGCTATCTAGATCTCCGTTTCATAATCCAGGCGAGGAACCTAAAGCCTGAAAATTCTTTAATTTCCTAGATATAAAAGCATCAAAAGGCTTTCCCGATATGCCTTTTGATCCACATACAGGCAAGATAATGAAGACTGTGATGTGGCCACCTATCGATTCTCATCACCAAAAGATTTTCCGAATGGACAATAGATATTATGGAGTTTTGGGCTTATGATGGAGACACGGCTTCTGTTGTGATTTGACTTGATAAAGGGCAATACAAAAATCATGGATCCTAAAGACTTGCTAAATTTTGGTTAGAGGGATATCAAGAAACTTTCTACCTTTCAGATACAGGATAATCCATTATACGAGCCTGCTGCCAAAGAATTCATGGGAATGGCTGACTTGATGGTACGTACTAAATTTTGGGCATGAGCAATAAGAGAAGCTGATGCACATCTAGTTGACAAACCATGATAGAAGAAAGCAATAAACCAAGGGGAGATTGTTATGATATATTTTGTGGTTTATACTTTTGTATGTGTGCTACCGGTTTGATGTAATGTAACCGAACTCCCTGTAGGGATATTGGTGGGCTTTTGGGCTTGGTTTTATTGTGGGCTTTGCCGCTTGTGGCTTATTTACACCCGATATATAGATTTGTAAGTTATGATTAGGGTTAGTGATTCTCATTCCTATCATTGTAATCGTTTTCTAGTGAAAGGGACTTAAGTACCCGACGTAAAATGCGTGTGCTTTTAAGTCATATAATTATGTTCATCATTCATCTTTTATATTGAATCATCACGTAGTTAGTTTCCACCTAATTACGTGTATACTTAATATCATATTGAAAGATTCATCTACGGGACTTACAATCATCATCTTATGTAGTCTGATCATCCTCCATCGAGAATGTAAACTTTTCGGTAGGCATTGTTACTCTCAATTTTGGTCTGCGACTTGGACTAGTGATTGGTTGCGGAGCTTGATAATTTGGTGGCGGTCACCCAAAATGCCACTTGCTCTGATCTAAATGGCAATTCATCCAATTGGATGAATCTAAACTGGGTTCCTGTTTAAACCTGCGTTGAACTTCTATCTCCTCATAGGGTTGATACAGTGGGATTTCGGATGGGTAATACTGCGGTATGTTTTCGGATGTGTCACTGGATATTTCTATTGGCATCTGCTGACTTCTAGGAAGATATGATAGTTGGCTTTCGTATGGCAGCACTGGGACTATCAGCTGATCTTGACTTAAAACGTTGATTTAATAGCTATTGTCGCTAGCCATATCTGATGGTTCTAGTTCTGGTGCAGGATTTGATCGTCTCTCTACCTGGCGTCTATGCCCAAAGTAGTTTGTATAAGACATCTACACAGATTTACTTAGGGTTAAGAAGACTACTAATCTTTGCTTATACCTACTATTAATCAAGTGGTTAAAGCCTAGGTACTATTATATCAATACTTAATTCGCTGAAACCGATGTCTCTGTTACCAACCTGCCACACCCCGACTTAGGGCCTAGGAGTGTGACCAATAGTGGGTACCAGTTTTGTAATATATCAGAGTAGCGGGTTTATTTTAGTGGAAGACTTTTAGTTATAAATATTAATTTACATTGAAAACTTACTCGGAAATTAAGTACCCAAGTATCCAGTTTACAAACATTGTTTCAAAATATTACAAGGAGTTTAATTAGCAAAATAGAACAATCTTCATAACACGAGCATCTAACTCCAGGTTGACTCCTAATCCTTGCTATGGTTACTGTACTTAATTACCTGCGATGTGGGGAGAAATACGTCAGCGATGTGCTAGTGAAACATTGACTGACTCTTCAAGATTTTATAACAAACGTTAAATACAAAGATAGTTTTCTGCTACAAACTCAACAGGAATGCTTGTTATGTCTGGGATTTGTACCACTGCCTTACACACACAATTCAAAGGTTCTCTGAGTCTAGTAACCTATTGAAGAACTGGTTATGACTGACTTATTTGCAAGCTTGCTTTGTCAGTTATGTTTCGATCCACACACATGTGTAATCAGTCTGAGTTGCTTTTATCTTTTTTTGTATTATAACGTTTTAGAGATCATGTTATCTAATGCAAATATTTATCTGACTCTTTATGACAAATAACATGTTCATCACATCAAGTAAATGTATGTCTGTTTGTATTGGTTTAACGTATTCACTTGTGATTGTCTGTTCGGTGTGCCATTTGAAAACCTTTCTTGTTTGCATGATGTTAACCTATAGTAAAATAGGTTTGTATAAATATCTGGTTGGTGTTTCTTGATTCAGTTGCCGACCACACTGGCCTAGTTTTATCGTTTCAAACCTTGTTTATAAAGATTGGTTCGGTTCATAGGTTTAAAACTTAATTCTGAATAAAATATTAAATTTTATTATGTGATTGGCCGTATCATGATGAGACGGTCCGTATAATTATAATACAGTCCGTATATATGTGGCGGGTCGCATAACTTTATAATTTGAACCATATAAACATGAGGATGTGATGAATCGTATAATGATTAGACGGTCCGTCTAATCCGTCTGTTTGGCCCATTAAGGGTGAAAATCATTTTAAGACCTTTCCAACGATTGTTTAAGTTCTCTATGACCTTATGCATGTATAAAAACACTTATATAACTTGTATAAGTCGTTTTGACTAAGGTTCGATTGATTATAGCTTGGATACTCGCTAAAACATAATAACGAACTTAGACGAGTGTTAATATGAATCTACCGTCCTTCCATGCTTAAACAGAACCTAAGGATGGATTGAAAATGATTGTTAATTCTTCTAGATACTTGATCAAAGCTTCCTACAATCTTAAACACCTTTGATCAACTTACACTTGCTTATGGACACTTGAAACACTAAGAATACTAAACAAACTTGCTTTGAGAGCGTGGTATGATTATCAGATGTTTTGTGCATGATATGGACGTGATATGCTCCCCTTTTATAGGCGAACTTGCTTAACTGAGTCGAAAATCGAGTCGTGACACGTCTTGTTGACACAGACGATTAGATGGACTGTTTAATTATGAGACGATCCGTCTCATATTTGCGGCCCGCCCCGTCTCAAAAGTCAGTGTCTAGAAAACCGCATGTCTGGGGTTGATTATATGCGGACCTTCTAATAACGAGACGGTTCGTCTCACTCAAACTTTTGTAGAAATACAGATTAGGCTCTGTACTTCATGTTTGGAAAAATTAACATTTGGTTCCTCAACTTCTAAAGTTGTTAAAAATGGCACGAAAGTTTTCTAGATGTTACAATTGAATAAGGAATGGCTTGTATTTCCAACTCTTCCGTTGCAGTTTTCTTTAAAATGGATGTACGAAACCCAAAATATATATCGTCTCTTCACAACGTTGTAGTAATCAATCTTCTTTTCTTTGTGATGGAAATGAACTGAACCAATATTGCACATCTTAGGGTCATAATTAATAACAATTTCTCTTAAGACGCTTGAGATCGATGTATCGTTGACTGTTGAGATCTTCATTAGTCATATGCAGTCATATCAAAAGCCTTCTAAATATTAATTGTTTATTGGATTAAATATAAGATGCATAAAACCTCAATACAAGTTATTATTACTAAAAGTATAAAGCAAAGTAGAATACATGCTTTCTCTACTTAAAATGTAATTAAATACTTTCCAAGACCTAGTGATTGTAAAAAGGTTTCCACTATATCAGTCTATATGAAAGACATCATGCTAACAAAAGAATCACTATTATAATACATGTACAAATTAAAAAACAGACATAATAAAAATATTCATTGGTTCATTTCTCTTTATAGTTCTCCATCATTCTTGATAAGCGGGATTTCATGTGTTTGTGAAAGCTAACTCCTTTGACGCAAGATATTAGCCTGGCATAATTGTCACACGTCGCTTTTCATCATCTTGCCTTTAACCAAATAACTTTTAAGATTTATGGGTTGAGTTTATTAGACCATTTTGATATTGCCATTCTTTAATATGAGAGTGTTATTGAACCATCTTTTTCGATTTTCGTGATGAAAGATGTTATCTTAGGTTAGGTTAGATTAGATACCATCACTTTAGGTAAGCTTAGGAAACTTACATCATCTTAGGCAAGTTTAGGAAACTTTACTTCACCTTATGCGAGGTTAAACAGTTACCTTAAGTCGTCGACATATATACGTCATCATTTTGCGTTTATGATCGATATTTATGTTATAAACATATTATGATCAGGACCCTCTTTTACATAGAGCAATTTGCTTCATTTTACATTAGAGCAATATGATGCTAGAGAGACTAAGTTTAACAAGGAAGAGAAATATTAACACGGACAGAGAATATACGGCGCAAGAGGATTCACATTTTATCCTTCATTTTTTGTGAGGGGTATTTTTTATATTGCAAGGAGTGGTTTAGAGTGTTGCGAGTGGATGAGGGAGAAAATGCCATGATTTTTCTGTATATTTGAAAAGTTACTGTTTACCTCATATAACTTTTAATACTTTTTGAAAATGGTTGTGAGTGAATGATAGAGAAAAGATAATAATAAATGTATAAAAAAAATATTATTTGATTGAAAATAAGAAAGAAAATATAGTGGTTTTAGTGTAATTTTATATTTGAAGATAGGGGAAGAGATGTGAATGCTCTAAAAACTCGAAAGTTCCTATAATAATAATAATCAGTTTGTAGTTTAAATGACATAAAATAAGCAAGACTAAATGAACTACGATGACGCTTATTTAATCAAAACTACGTTGTTTTTGGGTGTCTCGCATCGTAATTTGGTTTAACGTTGGTTGAACATTTTGAGTTGATCGGTAGAAATTTATAAAATAACCAAACTGATAATTATCTGAACGATTTATATAATCTTAAAACGGGCCATACATAAAAACTTTAATGAGAGAACCTCAAATAGGCTTCTTATAAGCTTAGATTAAACCTTTTATGAGTTATATTTTTGTTAGAGATAAATTATAATTAGGACTTATAATGGTAGTAGGTGGTAATGGTAGTCACTTCTTGATCAAGAGGACGTCTCTAGGTTAGTGCGGTGTGTAGCATCAACGTGGTGACCATAGATAACGATTCATGTTTTTTTGTAGTTTTTATATACTATCCAAACCAAACAGATAAAAGAAAGTAAAAAAACAATAAGCGCGTATGTGCGTGTACACACGCACACGCGCACACATATTTAAATTTTAAGAATAAAAACCACTATCGATGTATGAGATAGCGCCTACAAGATAGCTTATGGGTTAATACATCACATCGTCCCTTCCTTATCGATGTTCCCTTGTCTGTACGATTGTTTTTTACTTCATATATCAATATGTCAAAGATGATGATGCTTTTGAAAATGCTATCCTTCTGTGCAAATCACATGATACCCCTAACTATTAGATGTTAACATATTCAACTTAGGGAGTACAACCTTAATGAAACAAGAAAACACAAGGTTTTAACCTTTTGTCTGATGAAAGATGATTTTACAATAGTTAGTGCATTGTATAAACAAAAAAGTGCACGTTACTCATTGTTTTATTTCATTATCTTATTTTTTTTATATGTGATCATTTTTCCCTTTGATTTCTGTACATCACCAACACGAAGACCCCACACTCCACCACCTCAAAATCCAAACGACTTTGTTTATTCTATCTAAACAAGATGATTGTTCCTCCTATGCTAGGTAAAAAGGTAAAGAAAATTGGCCATGGATGTTGGCCTTTTATAAAGGGAAAAACATATATTGATGCATTAGTCTTTTGTTGTCCTTTTAACGCGTAGTTTTTCAAGATATAGTTAATGTTTTTAAATATCTATGGTACTTATTCTAAAATACTTGTATCAAACATTTGGTTCTTATCTTAAACCCGTCAATAAAAAAAAAACGAGCGTGGTTGAAACTCGTGTTAGATACTCCCTTAAAACAAATCTCATGTAGATACATGTCTGTTTCCAAGATATAGTATTGGTTTCAGTTCGTTGTCAGTAGTTGTTTTCTTCCCTGAAAGCTTTTGAGGGAATACCAAATCAATTGTCGAGCCTTAAACCAATAGTTAACTAAGAGCAAACTCCCAATCGTTGATTATTAACCAATTAATAATGAATAACCAATAACTATTAGGCTAAGGGTAGTGGGGCTTGATCCAAGCCCAAGTGATCCAATATATTTACGACACGTAGGCGGTGACGTGGCACAGGATCAAGCCCCAGGATCAAGCCCCAAAGGATGTAGTGGTCCAGGTGATCCGGGCTGATTGAATTTTTTTTATTTTTTTTAAATAATTTAAAACATTACATTAATAATAATATAAAACATTACATTAATAATAATTTAAAATATTACTAGTCTAATACAAGATTATCGGGTCTTCTATCCCACAAATGCTCAACCAACTCATGCCAAAGGTTGTCGTTTATCTCACGGCTCTTGATGATATTTAAGTTGTCGAGTCGTTGTTCATTGGTGATCGTCGATTCTTGTCTTGGAATATCACCTTGATAGTTTTGACAAATAGCGTGACCCTCGTCTTCTAGTATCATGTTATGTAGGATTACACACGTGTAGACGACTTCCGTTATCTTCTCCCTTGTCCAAAATTTTATTGGATTCGCCAATATTGTCCATTTTTTCTTTAAGACTCCAAACGCCCTTTCAATATCTTTTCTGGCCGATTCTTGTCTCTTCGTGAAGTACTTTCGTTTGTCAGAGACGCATAAGCTTGAACTAGTGTCCCCCATTCGCTGTAAATACCATCAACGAGGTAGTACCCGTACTTGAAGTGTTCTCCATTTACAAAAAAAGCCTGAGGGGGTTCAACCCCGTCGATAAGGTCATCGAATATCGGTGATTGATCGATAACATTAAGGCCATTATTTGACCCGGCAACCCCAAAGAACGCATGCCAAAACCAAAGATCCTGTGACGCCACCGCCTCAAGTACAATAGTAGGGCCGGGGTGATCACCTCGGTGGAATTGACCTCGCCAAGCAGTAGGACACATAGCCTAACCAACATGCATACAATCGAGGCTACCGAGCATCCCGGGGAAACCATGCCTTTCACCGTGCACCTCGTATATGCGTTGGATATCATACATTGTTGGTTTACGTAAGTATCTCCGCTTGTATAGCGATATGACCCCTAAATATAATTATTTAAAATTATATAAATAAATGTAAATAATAAAATTTTAAATAAAACTATATACCTTTACAAAAGTGGTTAAGCGAATCGCGTCCGGTCTTTTTAGCCATTTGTAGATATACTCGTCCAACATGTTCGAGCCAAAACCATACGCTAGTTGCCGAAGAGCGGCGGTAATTTTTTGAGTAGGCGTGAACTCGGGATGACGCGGGATGACCTCTAGCGTCATCCCTTTGTTGAAAATACTCAAAGTGCTCCGGCAAGTCATTTGCTAGACGCATGAATAATCGTCTAGTCATTCGAAAACGAGTTTTAAAACTTTTCTCACCATATGCGGGATCGGGGCTAAAATAGTGACGTATCAAAGTTTCATTAGCAGTCTTTCGATCACGAAGACGTGGTTGCCGGAATAATGGGGCTCGAGGGCGTCTTTGATCGATCAAAAAATTTATCGTCGTTTGAACCGCTTGACAAATGAGTTCGTCTTCTTCGGAAGAATTGGAAGACGAAGACGATGAAGACGATGCTATTTATAAAAATGGAGAGAAATATAGTTTTGGTAGAGGGAAAGTATGGTTTTTTAAGAGAATAAGAGAGAATGGGGTGAGTTTTAATTAAAATGGAGTGTGTGGATTGGTATTTATAGGTTAAACAAAAAAAAAACTTTTTTTTAAAAAACCACCCCAACGGCTATATTCCCCACGCGGACTGCCCCGCGCCGGCCAACCGCGCCCCCATCCGCGCCAAGATGGTAGCGGTGTTCGCGAACCAGGTGGCCACGCCAGGCCTCTCACGCCTCCCATCACGAGACCATTACCCTTAGCCTTAGAGAATGGACAAACCATATAACTGGTTCCCAATCACCAATTACAGTTATCAGTTGTCACTAGAAAGTTCACAACGATCGACTGAAACCTGATGGGCGGCGGCCTAAAGTTTTTCAGTTCAGTCGGCAGTTGAATAGTCAAACTAAATTTTGTAATTTCTTTTCTATGCTAGTTTATTATATAAATATTGGTTTTTTTTTGTTTTTAATATTGGGTTTGCTTGGATTGGTTTTATAGAAAGGTATATGGACTTAAAAGCATTATTGGGTTGTAAATAATTATTGGGTTTTTAAATTTTATAGGTATTTATTTTCAAATCTACCTATAAAAGAAAATAATTGAGGACACATGTCACTTGAAGATTCATTTATGACCTAAATTTCCCGCTCAAATTATTATTCTACTTTTAGTTAAAACATATTTATGTGAGTGTAATCAAAGCATACCAATTCATTCTTTAATCAAATAACTAATTAACTAAATTATAAGAATTAAAAATATGCAGGTATTTATGTTATTATTATTAAAATATTTATATCTTTAATGAAATCAGATCTATCTTTTTTATTAAATGAATTTATATACACTTATGAGTGTAGGAGCTATGAATGTGATAGAATTCAATGAATGATATTTGTAGATCTAATATGGTAAAGATAAGAAGAAATTATTAATGAATAATAATTTTACTTTCACATATTTATTCAACCTCTATGGAGTTTTCATCAATAATTTTTAAAACTGTAATACAAAAGCGTGTTATATTTATGCTAATTTTATATATGGTGTTTTTTTATGTCATTCATAATGAAACATCTTAACATCGTTTATTAAATTCGATATTCAATTAAAAAATATATAATTACAACTATAAAATCATTAGGTGCATCTTTTTAATGCTTATGATGAAATTGTGAGAAAATATGCCACGTATTCATATGAATATTTCATTAGAAAATATAATTTAAACTTATGAATCATTTAATTTGACAAAATTTAAGTCTTTTTTTTTAATTTAATAATTTAATTTATATACCTTAAGTGTATTTCTTTTTAAAAATCTCATGCATCACACGAGTTCTAAAGCTAGTGTTTTTAAATGTTAGAAGAAAAAATTAATAATTTTGGGTTTCCAGAAACCAATTCTTGTATGGTCACACACCCAGCACTTGATATGATGATCTTGCCTTTAAAAGAATACATGTTATCCTCATATCTCTTCAAGTCGTTTAAGAAGAGGCGATGCATTAAACAAGTGTGTGTATATATACATATATATGTATATATATATATTCTCTTTTTAAATGCTAACGCATAGTTTT
This sequence comes from Bidens hawaiensis, assembly GCF_021521415.1. Taxonomy (NCBI): domain Eukaryota; kingdom Viridiplantae; phylum Streptophyta; class Magnoliopsida; order Asterales; family Asteraceae; genus Bidens; species Bidens hawaiensis. Next base: position 35,675 of record NW_027497745.1, on the reverse strand, counting down.
TTTTCTCTAAATTTTTCAACTTTCTTACCGTCAACCTTCCCACCACCCAAAAAAAAGAATTGATGTCGTCCTAGTGTTTATCAGTTTTTCTTGTTTCAATTTATTTTTAAAATACAAAAATACTAATTATTTTAAAAATTAAATTAGTGTCAAACAATATGTAAAACTAAAATAAATTCTCATTAAATTTGGAATTAAAATGATAATAACAATAAAATTACAATAACTTAATAAATAAAAGTCCAGGATGGGTCTTCAGAGTAACGTGTAAGACCATCCACGAATAGATCTACCCTACGATGCTACAAGCGGAAATCATAACAAAGTGAAAAACCCGAGAACGTCTCTTTAATCATCTCTCATATTCATTAATAGAAGTGATAAATCTAAGGTACAACATGGACCATCCCAACCAAGAGATCAAAAGGACAAATGAACACAATGACCAAACAACCTATTTATAGGTTGCTTGGGAACTTATGCGGCACATATGTTATGCGGTACATAACTTATGCGCCGCATAAGATGCTTTGTGTTAGACATTAACGTATATTCCTACATCACATGCTATCTTGACCTAACAGCACAAGATCTAAGTACTAGACATCCCATGCTCTTACAGACTTCCCTTTGGATAGTACTTGTCTTGTGGCATCTAAACAAATAGACATTTCGTGCTGTAACAAATTCCCTATTGGATATTGCTTAGATTTAGGTCAACCAATCAACTCAATCATCAATATATAAGACCCATTTGACATTATGCTTTCCCAATCTTCTTCAAATGATTTGATGTTTTAAGGCTAACTCTTTAAATGATTTGACTTTTAAGGCTATTACCATCCGCTTGAAAATCAAGTCTTGTATCTTTCATGAGTCAACAACAATCTTTAATCCACTGCTATCTCATTCCATTTCCCAAAACCATACATGATGAATCCCCAAACACACCGATATCAACTCTTAACCTCATTATATTTGATCCGTCAATCCAATCTCATAGGAAAACCAACAATCCTCTAATCCCATGTCTTATCTCCAAGTACAAGATCTTGAATACTCAATGTACAAGTATTTATAGCTTATAAATGACGATAACGTTTATGTTCATATTTCAACATTTAAGTCTTGTATGCCACACATAAGTATGTATGAACCAAATGATCTTATAAGTAGGTAAACTCTTATACTTTCGACATTTCAACATGTAAGTGATACAGAAAGGATACGGCATGAAATTTTAACAAAAATTGTAGGTCGTATATGTTACAAGGTAGTTATGTGGCGCATATGTTATGTGACGCATAAGTTATGTGCCGGATAACTTATGCGGCGCATAAGTTGCACATGAAGGTTTTTTGACAAAATTTCTTGGGAAAACTATGATAAAAGGATCTGACTTTTGAGTATATTGTTCAACACCAATGATATGATAATCTCTGAAGTTTTGGTGAAGTTTGAACGGCTACATCGTCTTGAATGATCAAAAATGTGTATAAAAGGAACGTTTTTGAGCTTTTCTAGGTAGATCATGAGTAACAAGGCTCTGATACCAATTAAAAGTCCACGATGGGTCTTCAGAGTGACGTGTAAGAACATCCACGAACATATCTACCCCACGACGCTACGAGCGGAAATCATAACGAAGTGAAAAACCTGAGAACGTCTCTTTAATCATCTCTCATATTCATTGATAGCAGTGATAAGTACATTGAATATGACAGTGTAAATCTAAGGTATAACGTGGACCATCCCAACCAGGAGATCAGAAGGACAAATGAACACAATGACCAAACAACCTATTTATAGGTTGCTTGGGAACTTATGCAGCGCATAACTTATGCGCCGCATAAGATGCTTTGTGCTAGACCTTAACGTATATTCCTACATCACATGCTATCTTGACCTAACAACACAATATCTAAGTACTAGACATTCCATGCTCTTATAGACTCCCCCTTTGATAGTACTTGTCTTATGGCATCAAATAAAATAGGCATTTCGTGCTCAAACAATAAAACTAGTTTTACTAAAGAGAGAACTGCAGTTTTTCGTTCATGTAGTTTGATCAAATATGCAGTTTTAATTAGTTAGTTAGTTTCAAATTTGAAGGTTTTCTTCCATTTGTTTTGTTTACGCTTGAAATTAAACCCAACCACACTAATCCTGTTAAATCTGGTCGTTAAGGGTTTAAGGGTTTATGTGAGGGGTAATTTTGTCATCTTTCCTTCAATTTTTCAATCCCATCACATATCTCATTTCCAAACGAACTACGATCCTCTCCCTCGGCTCCGTCGTCGCTAACTGCACCCTCTTATGGCCCACCACCCAACCAAACCCTTGCAATTGGTCCGACTTACAATGCGACACCACAATCAACCGCGCCACTAATGTCCAACTCTACAGCGTCTCACTCTCCGAAAAACTCCTTATCGGAATCTTCAGAAACTTAACCCTCCTCAAAACCCTAAGGACGTGTTCGTTTCGCACAATGAAATGGAATTGGAATATGATTAGGATTTTGAATTGGAAAGAATTGGATTTGGAATCAGAACATTCCAATAAGAATTGGGATTGAAAGGATTTGGAATCCAATTCCATTCTTGATGTTTTCGTATAACAAACGAATTGAAATCTATCACCATTTGATGAACACCATTGCATCTCTATCCAAACCCATCACATTCAGGTCAAGAACCTAGGTTGCGTTCAGGTCAACATTTTGGTTGCGTTCGAGTCAACCGAACCAGTCTGGCTCTACGTTTCATGTCGCGTTCGGATCAACGCTCTGGAACACTTTCGGGTCGATGAATCAGGTCGCATTCAAGTGGATGTTTCAGGTCTCGTTAGGGTCAATGATTTGAATCGCGTGCGAGTCGACGGTTGGTAACGTGTTCAGGTTGTGTTCGTGCCGACGGTACAGGTCACATTAGGGTCGGCAGTTGAACCGAACGCGTGTTGATGCTAAATGTGGAAGTGAACATGACCTAACCTGGAGCGTCAAACCGAACGCGGATTGACATGGGGCGTTGAATCTAACTGACCTGGGGAGTCAAACAGAGCGCAAACTAACCCAGAGTGTCGAACCGTACTGACCCGTAATGTTGAACCGAATGCCAACTGACCGAATTCCTTTATTTTAAGGAAATTGAAGGAATTGAATTCCAATTCCGATTAGGTAATAATCCACTTTTGTTGATTTTATCTTTCTGCATGCAATGCACATGTCAGTTCCCCCGTCATTTTAAAACGTCCATAATTTTTTCATAAAACATTTTTTTTAAAGTTCACCACAATAGCAAGTGTTTTTTTTATTTTTAATATAAGTATCATAATGTTAAATAAAAATAAAAAATAGTGAGGCTTTATATATTGTGTTATTGGTTGTTCATTGTGTTTTTTAATTGGGTTTTTTCTATGTATTTTGTTATAGATTTGTTCATTGTGTTTTAAATTGGTATTCATATTTACAACATTTAAAACAAACATTACGTCATTGTGTCTTTTAGTTCGTCATTGTGTCTTTGTACTCATCATTTGTCTTTCTACTTATCATTTTGTTTGTTTTAGTAATTGTGTAATGCGTTCATTGTCTTTCGTTCGAGATTGACATGTGGCATTAACTTAATTTGAGAAAAAGAGTATTGCGTTCATGTCATTGTGTAATATGTAGTTTCCATTGTGTTTTACATTTCAAGTTATTGTGTTATATGTATTCACTATTGTGTTTTACGTTTTAGATCATTGTGTTATATGTATTCACCATTGAGTTTTATGTTTTAGGTTATTGCGTAATATGTATTTATCATTGTGTTTTATATATTGGATGGTTTGCTATATTTTATCATTATATTTACATATTATTACACAACAATGCTATTAATATTTAAAAAACAAACTTTGATTATTTGAAATACACGGTGACAAAAAAAAGAGACAATGATGAAAAAAGATACAAAAAACAAAAAGACACAAGGACATAATATTTGTTTAATTTTTATATAACAAATTCATAATCATGTTAAAGATAAAAAAAACATTTGTTATTATGGTGATTTTTTGTAAAAAAATATATCTTATGAAAAAGTTATAGAAGTTCTAAAATGATTGGTGAATTGACATATGACTTGCATATGAAAAGAGAAAATATATACTATTACTTTTATACACTTTTCTCTTTGGTCCCCCAATTGACATGTGTCAATTAATTATGACTTCTTACATTTTTTATTTTGTTGTTATTTGTAAACTAACTCAACCATATATATTTATTGATGATATTGACATTTGAAAGAGAAGTTGTATTTAATTGCAAGTTGAAAAAGACAGCAAAGAGAGGTGAGTGTTGATCTACATTTTACAATCATTGTCTTTGTATTTGACCTATGATTAATAATATCATAAAATTAGCTTGAATATATTATGAACAATAAACCACTTCAAAAATATACATAATTCGAAGAAAACTGAAAAATAAATAATCTCACCTTTTGTGTATTAGCTGAAATTAATACCACCTTTAAAAATCTTGTCAACGGTCTAACCTTTCGACTATTTTTCTCTCAGTGGACCTTCATTAAAAAACACTTAACGTTGTTAAGTGTTTTTCCTAATTTCAAAATGATGTTTTAGGAGATTTAATCGGAAGAATGGTACAAGTCGACTAATATAAAACTTATCTCGAAATAGTGATCCAAACGACAAAACATTTTTTCAATTCAGGTGTTTGAATTTTCAATAAACAAAAATCAAGCCATTTGAATCACCGTACATCAGTCGACTCATATCTTTTTTCTGATAAAAAACCTAAAACATCGGTTTGAGATTAGAAAAAACACTAAGGTCGATTAAACGTGTTGTTCGAAGAATTTGTTCAGAGCTTATTTGAGGACAAAAAAGGTTAAAGTGTGGGGAGATTTGATGTATATAAATTTATACATCTTTTCAGCAATAAAATATCTTCAAATAGGCATAATATCAGCAATAATATTAAAATAAATAACCACTAATGTTTATAATTTCTATTTCTAGATAAATATAGCTTTAAAGAATAAAACGAGCTGATATACGAAGAAAAACGGAGAAACCTATGAAAACCGATTAAAAACACCCCATGTTGAAGCAAGGCATGGCCATGTTACAAGCATACTAGGAAAAGACAAAATTCAGAACTCACAACATGGCTCATGTTAACTCCAACATACCCCATGGTGAAAGTACAAGAGGAAAAGACAAAAACTGATGAAAGCAAGAACCATGTTAACATCAACGCGCCCATAGTGATATTACAAGAGAAAAAGATAAATGGAAGCTTCTGGAGCTTAACACGAGCCGTGTCCTCTCTCCTGCTGTACTTTCTCACAATGAGCAATTCACACCATCAAACAAAACACTCAACACGATCGTATTCACATCAACATGGGCCGTGTTGAGAAGCCTAATCAGCCTATAAATACCTTGCATTCTTCATTGAATTCTTTTCACTCACCACCTTTCACCACAATTAATAAGGGAATTATCCCATCCATCCATCTTTTGAAAATCAAGGAGATTAAGCTCTTGGAAGAAGTCCTTGGCATCAAGATTAGTCATCCAAATTGGTTAGATTGTTTCAATTTTATCATGTTTGTATCTAGTACTTTGGCGTATAATATTATGCATATTATTAGCTAAAATTTCATGGTATCATTTTGGTTTATAATAACTCTTAACTAAGGCTTAATAATACTGGTTAAACATGTAATAGGTTTATAAAAAGTAAATATTATATTGCAATTATCACATGATGAGAAATACTAAATTACTCTTAAAAGAGACACCAAGTGCCGAGCTTGATGATAAGTCGGGGAACTGCCATTCTTGTAAGGCCTTTGTTTATAAAACATAAATCTTAAAAGAGACACCAAGTGTCGAGCTTGATGATAAGCTGGGGAACTGCGATTCTTGTGTGGCCTTGGTTGATTAAACATAGATCCTAATATAAACGTGGACCAAACAGAGTATTAGTAGTAATTAATCATCTTTAAAATGGGAACGTTGACAATGATGTGCAAATGAATTGTTGATGTTAATCCACTAAAACTGGTTGGTTATTTGTCAAGTGAGTGTGTAACATAATCTATTATAAACAACTCTTGGGTGGTTATTACAAAGTTCTATAATTGTTCAAGATTTGTGTGGGTTAATACTTGGTCATTCAAGGTTAATCCTTTACTAATTAACTAATATTAATTGGTATTTTAAGTATATTACAAAATGTATTTTTACAAAAATATTAAGGACAATTCACTTAGCAATTTAAGGGATTGTCTCATCTTTAAAGTAAGTTACCTTATAAATACTTAATATACCAACTTGCTTAGATAAAATGATGTTTTTTTGGAGATCATGAAGTTATGCATATCTCTTTCTTTAGCTATCATGGAATAGCATGACTTAGGAATAAGGTGTTATTCCCACATTTAATTACCAAAGCACGTTTATATCACATGTTTACTAACTAATTGTTAAACCAAGTTGAAATGAGTTTTAACCAAGATGGTACAATTTTATCCTCTATCATCTCTATAAAAATATAAAAGTACAAAATATTGTCTTTAATTTAGGTTTTTAAACTCCTTTGAAATTTACTTGTCAAAACAAAACCACTATGATGTCTACTTCTGGTTAAAATAAATACAACGATTTAGTAGTAAAAATCAAACATGTGTGTCCGTCGATCGATACTTGGTTCTTAGCCATACTATACTACATATACGATGAGTACACTTGCCTATGTGTGTGGTCTAGTTAAGATAAAAATCATTTTATAAATTTAAAACACGACTTTGTGTGAAGCAAAACTCTTTTGAAAAACTAACAACTTTTCATACCATCTCACGGCACATCAAAATCCTTCCAAGTGTACTTTCAGTGTTTCGAAAATATCTTTCTTGGGTCATAAGATATCGTGCACCATAGTTTGAAGCATATCCTAACATATGTTATTCAAACGCCAGAACAACAAAAATGGGGCACAGAACTTATGGGATTTGATTTCGAGCTTCACTTCAAGTCGAGAAAAGAAACAATATGGCCGATGCATTAAGTCATATCGTTATTCCATCATTATTATTGATTTCCCACTCGACGACCACATGGCTCGAGGAGCTTCGTTCATACTACCTTTTGAACAAGAATGGAAGACAATTGGTCGCCAACATTAAAGATGATCCGATAACCTTTCCTCATCATGTTTACCAAAATGGTTTGATTTATATTAAAGGAAGGCTTTTGATACCACCAATCTCTAATGTGAGACACTGCATTCTAGAAGTATTTCATTTGTCTTTTTAGGCGGTCATTCCGGTGTCAATGCTATGTTTAAACGACTTGCAAACTCATAACTTGGCTTTGGTTAAAATGAGATTTCACCAGTTTCATTAAAACCTGTCAAGTTTGTCAAGCCACTAAAACCCCAAATCACAAACCATATCGTCTGTTACAGCCATTATCCACTCCTGTATACCATTGGGTCGATATATCCATTTATTTCATCGCGGGCTTACAAAACACAAGGGGTAAAATCGTAATTAGGGTTATCGTTAACCGACTATCCAAACTTGCTCATTTCATTTCCTTACCAACCACATACACAGAGGTATCGTTAGCCACATTATTTATGAAGGAAACTTATCGCTTACACAGATTACCTAAAACAATAGTTTCATATTGTGATCCTTTGTTCATTAGCCATTTCTAGAAGGAACTATTTAAACAAACGGGGTACTAAGTTGTTGCACTCGAACGCGTATGATCCGCAGACGGATGGTTAGACGGAAGTTGTAAGCCAGTGCCTAGAAATGTATTTGCAAGCTTTCATCTCCGATACACCTAAAACTTGGGAACGTTACTTGTATTTGGCTGAATTTTCATACAATACAATCCATCATTCTGCAATTAACATGTCACCATTCCGAGCCGTTTATGGACGAGATGTTACAGCCATTCATGGTTATGTACCCGGGTCGACTAATACCGGGTCAATAAAAGCTTCAGTGATCATTCATCTCGGCATCCAAAGATCGTATGGTTAAAAATGCCAATAGTTTCCAACTGATAAAGAATTTGCAGTGGGCGATTTTGTTCTTTAAGGTTACACAAGTACCGCCCAACATTGGTTCAGCAGCGGTTAAATCAGAAGCTTGCTCATCGTTATTACGGGCCTTACAAGATAGTAGAACGGATCGGAAAGGTAGCTGATAAGTTAGATTTATCTACTGGTTCAAAAATCTATCTGGTAAAGTTATGGTGATACTTCTTATCCGATGGGAAACCTCAAGAACATTTACCTAGATCTAGAAATAGCTTCGTTACCCGAACGAATCATTAATAATCATGAAACTAGTGACAATGTGCAACAAGTGCTAGTTAAGTGGGAGAACAAACCATTAAAAGAAGCTACGTGGGAAAATGTGAAAGTTCTAAAACAACAATTTCCAGAATTTGCTAACAGTGTGGACAATGTCAGTTCATAAAGGGAGGGAGATGTTACAGCTTAGGCAGGCCCAATCATGGCACCAACAGCCCATTCATTGAATGAGCCCAATTACAAGTCCAAGAGAATATGCAAAAGGCCCACAATACTATTGGATTGATTTTGATTAACGAAAAGCAACATTGGAAAGGCATTAAATTATTATTTTTCTTTTAGCACATGTTAATTTAGTTGTTTCAATTATAAGTAGGTGCATCATGCATGTAGTTAGTGGAGCATGGTAGGTAGTTGTTGCATGCATGTCTTTGAGAAATAAGGATCATGGCCATCATGTGTTCATTTCCATTGCATATTTAATTCTTGTGAGTTGCTTTGAATAATATTAGAAAATTGTTTCAAAGTGTTCTTGTCTCTCTTCTAAATTCTTGGAGTGTTAGCCTGCTACAAAAGACTCCCATCAAACATGTTTCGTTCGTGTTCGTTTACATGCCTAATTGGACCTGTAATGTCATTACGTTAAATTGTACATAAAAAGTCTGACCTATGTGTTTATTTTCATTTAGGTATGCAATTTTGTTATAATAGAAGTTACCAGGACGGAATTTATGACACCAATAGCATTCATATTTCTATATGAGAATCAGTTATTTTTTACATTTAGAAATCAAACAGCAGCTATGTGGAACTTTTGTGGGGAGCTCATGACATCATTTGAGGATCAATTATTATGGCATCTCGATTGCAACACGAATAATGACTACATCACAAGTGATCAAGATCTTATTCTTTCGTATTGCAAAACCAAGTCTGGATCTGACGATTCCCTTAACACAAGGGAATGGTAAAATCCTAACGCGTTTTTAAATATTTTATTTTTGGAAATATTTTATTTATTTGCTCATTTAGATTAGGACTACAAGGTCATTTTGGTTCATCTTTCTTAAATTTAGATAAGTTCATTTAGGGGTGTGCATGGGTCGGTTACTCAATTATGGACTCAAACTGAATTGGAAACGAAATACTTGGTTTTTGGGTTTTTGAAATCCGTATAGCATCGTTTTTTTAGGTTTTTGCTTCTCACTATGGGTTTGATACGGTTTTGGTTTTTTAGGATTTACCATTTGGGCTTAAAAAATTTTGGTTGAAGAAAATGGCCTAAAATAATGATTTTGGGCTTCAATTTTTGGGCCTACATATTTTTGCTAATAAAGATTAATAAATTATTACACTTTGGATATAAAACTTTTATGTTGCATCATTTATTAATTTCTTATAAGAATTACCTAAAATTGGTTTTTTCAATTCAGCACGGTTCCAATTGGTTCAGTTTTTTGTAGATGCAAAATAAAAACCAAACTGAAAAGCTGGCTTATTGGAAGTCATAAAACCATTTGGTTTTTAATTGGGTTCAGTCTTTTGGATTTCGTTTTTTCAACTGTTAGATGATGCAAACCCAAACCGAAAAATTGGGTTTTAAAAAACACAAAACCAAACCGTTGATGTTTATTGGGATCGATTCCAATCGGTTAAGTTTTTTGTTTCAAAAACATACAAAACCAAACCGTCGTTTTGTTGTTGGGTATTGTTTGGCTACGTTGGTTATTTCAATTACGGTTCGGTATTTCGGTTTCGTGCACATTCTGAAATTAACCAATACTCAAAACCAAGTAACTGTAGTTTGAAGCATTTTGATAGATGTCATTCTGCTTATTGTACAAGTAACATCTTGTCACACCCCGACCACAGGCGACGGAACATGCCGCGGCGCAACGTATTGATTGGACGGTGGCTCAAAAGACACTAATTAAAGTGACAATAATTATTTAATTTCATTAAACACAAGTTCAGTGAACAAAACAAACACATCATGCTTTTGTATTTAAATATCCCAAGGCAAAACTAATATCTTCGATCTTGAACAATATCAGTTACTTGTACCTATAGAATGTATAAAAATAGAGTTTGTTAACACGAATGTTGGTGAGAATACATAAGTTTTAGTTGTATATATATACATATATATATATAGGTAAATCACAATTCATATGTAAATTGTGAGTATTAGAAGTCTTATGAAAATGTAAACAACTAAATAGATGTGGACCCGTTCCTATTGATATAAAATCAATGTACTTGGGTAAATGTATGATCATACTAGATGAGGATGAGATACCAACTATCAAACATAAAATAAACATTTAAGCACGTAAAGCATAATCATAGAGCATGCAATAAACACACATAAACATATATTGAATTGTGTTTTGAATAAATGAGGTAATAAAACATATGAAAAGTGAATAGGGTATAGATGCTACCCCTAAATATAAAAGATGGAAAAATGGGTATGTAAACTCACCTTAACGAGTGGATTAACAAAGATGGAATGGCGATAAAATTAAGATAGAAACGGTCTAGCTTCTCGGGATACGTCGACAAAAGTTCCTAGTTTCAAGTGCATAATGAGTTATAAATGAACAAGTACAATAAAGAAAATGGCTAAATGGCGGAGTTGGGTTATTTGTTGTCGCGTTAAATATTTCTTTTATTTTAAGTTGAAATAGTGGTACAAAACCGAATACAACTTTACGTTTACAAGGATAATTACCATGTCTTATTATTATTATTATTATTGTTGTTGTTGTTATTACTATTATTATTATTATTATTATTATTATTATAAATTGACGAAAGCTTGCGTTTTGACGAGTTAGAATTCATTTATCTATTAGTTTATAAATCTTTTAACTTAAATCAGAAAATGTGTTTAATATAATAAAAAAAACGTTTAGTTACGAGTTCAAATCTTACTATACTATTAAAGCAATACAAGGTTTTCACAAGGCATTCAACTAGCATATCCACATAGGCTTCCAACTCATCAATTTTCCATTTATATAATTTTCACATGTTAATTTGAACATTAATTTTAAACATTAACTCCTAAGTTGAAGAAAGTTTTAAAATAAATCGTTATAATCATCATTTATTGATTAATAAAGACAATTAATTATTTTCATTGCTATTTTTTTTTTTAATTTTGACACTTTGTTATTTTATTGTTTTGGATTTTGAGAAATTCTTTATGAACGTTTGGACTGGATATTTGGATTGAAATGGTGGTTTAAGTCACGATGTTTGATTATATTGTTGCTTTATTAAACGCGAGGTTTAATAAAAATTATAATTATATCTCATTATTATATTTATATTTTTAGCATTTTTTATATTGTGTACTTAAATGTTTTATAATTTCAATAAAAATAGTTTTTATAACACACAACTTATGTTACAACTTATCTATTAGTTTATAAATCTTTTAACTTAAATCAGAAAATGTGTTTAATATAATAAAAAAAACGTTTAGTTACGAGTTCAAATCTTACTATACTATTAAAGCAATACAAGGTTTTCACAAGGCATTCAACTAGCATATCCACATAGGCTTCCAACTCATCAATTTTCCATTTATATAATTTTCACATGTTAATTTGAACATTAATTTTAAACATTAACTCCTAAGTTGAAGAAAGTTTTAAAATAAATCGTTATAATCATCATTTATTGATTAATAAAGACAATTAATTATTTTCATTGCTATTTTTTTTTTAATTTTGACACTTTGTTATTTTATTGTTTTGGATTTTGAGAAATTCTTTATGAACGTTTGGACTGGATATTTGGATTGAAATGGTGGTTTAAGTCACGATGTTTGATTATATTGTTGCTTTATTAAACGCGAGGTTTAATAAAAATTATAATTATATCTCATTATTATATTTATATTTTTAGCATTTTTTATATTGTGTACTTAAATGTTTTATAATTTCAATAAAAATAGTTTTTATAACACACAACTTATGTTACAACATCTACATATTTACGCTTCATAGTTTACAACATATGACTTCAGTAGATGATGAAGTTTAAACCGGTATGTCTTTTTTGTTTCATGGTACAACTTAGAAATATGTGGCATAACTCAGAACTATGTTTTAAATTGTTATTTTTCTTTATTTATCTTAGTATGTTGGGTTCTTTTAATTAAAATAACAATGTGTTACCTTATAATAATCTTATTTTACCATACTATTAAATTAATACAAGGTATCCACATTGTATTCAACTAGCATGGCCACATAAGTTTCTAACTCATCAATTTTCCATTTTTATAATTTCCACATGTTAATTTGAACAAGAATTTTAATCATTAACTCCTAAGTTGAAGAAAGTTTCAAAATATATTGTTATAATCATCATTTATTGAGTAATAAAGACAATTAATTGTTTTCATTGTTATTTTCTTAAATTTTGAGACTTTGTTATATTATTATTATTATTATTATTATTATTATTATTATTATTGTTGGATTTTGAGAAATTATTTATGAATGTTTAGATTGGATGTTTACATTGAAATAGTGGTTTGAGTAACGAGGTTTGGATTATATTGTTGCTTTGTTAAACGCGCGGTTTAATAAAAATTATAATTATATCTCATTGTTATATTCTTATTTTACCGTTTTTTATGTCGTGTATTTAAATGTTTATAATTTCAATAAAAATAGTTTTTATAACACACAACTTATGTTACAACATCTGCATGTGTACACTTCATAGTTTACAACATATGACTTCAATAGATAATGAAGTTTTCACCAATATGTCTTTTTTGTTTCATGGTATAAGTTAGAAATATGTTGCATAACTTAGAATTATGTTTTAAATAGTTATTTTCTCTATTTGTCTTTGTATGTTGGGTTCATTTAATTAAATTAACAATGTGATACCTTATAATAATCTTATCTTACTATACTAACAAAGTAATACAAGGTTTCCACATGACATTCAACTAGCATGTCTACATAGGCTTCCAACTCATCAATTTTCTATTTATATAATTTCCATATGTTAATTTGAACATTAATTTCAAATATTAACTCCTAAGTTAAAGAAAGTTTTAAATTTTAAAATAAATTATAATAATCATTTATTGATTAATAAAGACAATTAATTGTTTGTATTGTTATTTTTTAAAATTTTGAGACTTCGTTATTTTATTTTTTTTTTGGATTTTGAGAAATTCTTTATGAACACTTGGACTGGATGTTTAGATTGAAATGGTGGTTTAAGTCATGATGTTTGATTATATTTTTGCTTTATTAAACGCGAGGTTTAATAAAAATTATAATTATATCTCATTATTATATTTATATTTTTACCATTTTTTATGTCGTGTATATAAATGTTTTATAATTTCAATAAAAATAGTTTTTATAACACACAACTTATGTTACAACATCTACACGTATACACTTCATAGTTTACAACATATGACTTCAGTAGATGATGAAGTTTTCACCAATATGTCTTTTTTGTTTCATGGAATAAGTTAGAAAAATATGGCATAACTTAGAACTATGTTTTAAATTGTTATTTTTCTCTATTTATCTTTCTATGTTGGGTTCTTTTAATTAAAACAACAATATGATACCTTATAATAATCTTATTTTACTATACTATTAAATCAATTCAAGGTTTCCACATTGTATTCAACTAGCATAGCCACATAGGCTTCCAACTCATCAATTTTCCATTTATATAATTTCCACATGTTAATTTGAACACCAATTTTAATCATTAACTCATAAGTTGAAGAAAGTTTTAAAATATATTGTTATAATCGTCATTTATTGAGCAATAAAGATAATTAATTGTTGGCAAATTGGAAATAAATAATCTCAACTTTTGTGTATTGGCCGATAATAATCCCAACTTTAAAAATCACTACCATCGGTCCCAACTTTCAACTATTTTTGTCTCAATGGTCCTCCGTTAAAAAAACTCTTAACTCCGTTATGTTTTGTCCCAAGTTTCAAACCGATGTTTTAGGGCTTTTGATCATAAGAACGATAAGATTTGACCAATGCAAAACTCATCTAGAAACTGTTATCCAGGCTATGAAACAATACTTCAATTCGGGCGTTGAATTTCCAATTTACAAAATTCAAGTCATTTGAATCACCGTTTCGAGATAAATGTTACATCAGTCGAATGGCATCGTTCTTCCGATCAAAGTCCTAAAATATCGGTTTGAAACTTGGGAAAAAACATAACGGCGTTAAATATTTTTTAACGGAGGACCGTTGAGATAAATATAGTTGAAAGTTAGGACCGCTGGTAGTGATTTTTAAAATTGGGATTATTATCACCCAATACACAAAAGTTGGGATTATTTATTTCCAATTTGCCTTAATTGTTTTCATTGTTATTTTTTTAAATTTTGGGACTTTGTTATTGTTATTGTTATTGTTATTATTATTTATTTTATTTTTTTGGATTCTGGGAAATTATTTATGAATGTTTAGATTGAATGTTTGCATTGAAATGGTGGGTTATATTGTTGCTTTGTTAAACGCACGGTTTAATAAAAATTATAATTATATCTCATTGTTATATTCTTATTTTACCAATTTTTATTTCGTGTACTTAAATGTTTTATAATATTAATAAAAATAGTTTTTATAACACACAACTTATGTTACAACATCTACATGTTTACGTTTCATAGTTTACAGCATATGACTTCTGTAGATGATGAAGTTTTAACTAATATGTCTTTTTTGTTTCATTGTACAAGTTAGAAATGTGTGGCATAATTTAGAATTATTTTTTAAATTGTAATTTTTCTCTATTTATCTTTGTATGTTGGGTTCATTTAATTAAGGAAAATTGGAAATAAATAATCCCAACTTTTGTATATTGACCGATAATAATCCCAACTTTAAAAATCGCTATCAGCGTTCCCAACTTTCAACTATTTTTGTCTCAATGGTCATCTGTTAAAAAACACTTAACGCCATTACGTTTTTTCCCGAGTTTCAAACCGATGCTTTAGGGCTTTTGATCGAAAGAACGATACGGGCCGACTGATGTAAAACTTATCTCGAAACACTGATCCAAGAGACGAAACAATGTTTCAATTCGGGAGTTTGAATTTCCAATTGACAAAAATCAAGTCATTTGAATCATCGTTTTGAGATAAGTTTTACATCGGTCGGCTCGTATCGTTCTATAGATTAAAAGCCCTAAAATATCGATTTGAAACTCGGGGAAAAACGTAACGGCGTTAAGTGTTTTTTAACGGAGGACCATTGAGACAAAAATAGTTGAAAGTTGGGACCACTGGTAGTGATTTTTAAAGTTGGAATTATTATCAGTCAATATACAAAAGTTGAGATTATTTATTTCCAATTTGTCTTTAATTAAAATAACAATGTAATACCTTATAATAATCTTATCTTACTATACTATCAAAGCAATACAAGGTTTCCACATGGCATTCAACTAGCATGTCCACAAAGGCTTCCAACTCATTAATTTTCTATTTATATGATTTCCATGTGTTAATTTGAACACTAATTTCAAACATTAACTCTTATGTTGAATAAAGTTTCAAAATAAATTGTTAAAATCATTATTTATTGAGTAATAAAGACAATTAATTGTTTTCATTGTTACTTTTTTTTAATGTTGAGACTTTGTTATTATTATTATTTATTTTTTTTGGATTTTGGGAAATTATTTATTAATGTTTGGATTGGATGTTTGGATTGAAATGGTGGTTTTAGTCACGAGATTTTGATTATATTGTTGCTTTGTTAAACGCGTGGGTTAATAAAAATTATAATTATATCTCATTGTTATAATCTTATTTTTAGCATTTTTTATGTTGTGTACTTAAATGTTTTATAATTTCAATAAAAATAGTTTTTATAGCACACGACCTATGTTACAACATCTACGTGTTTACGCTTTATAGTTACAACATATGACTTCTGCAGATGATGAAGTTTTAACTAATATGTCTTTTTTGTTTCATGGTATAAGTTAGAAATATGTGGCATAACATAGAATTATGTTTTAAATTGTTATTTTTCTTTGTATGTTGGGTTCTTTTAATTAAAATAACAATGTGATACCTTATAATAATAATAATAATGCTAGATTTCCTAACGTTTATAATTCCTTAACATGTATATACCACAAACATGCGCGCGTGCGCACGCGCGCGCACACACACACACATATATATATGAAGTTTTATATATTTTTTCCGTCCATGTGTAACATGGGATCTAACATAGTATACATAAGAGCGAGTATTAAAAATTAACAAGTTAAAGAGGTTACTTATTTCGAGATGGTTATGGTTTCCTGTCCAACACTAACGTCCGTTTATATACATTAGGGATATATATGTATGTATGTAATCTATATCTATTATTTAGAAGACAAAAAAAGAAACAATGTATTAAAATAAACATAGCAAAATTGGGATCCGGTTTATCAAACTAATACTTATCCAATGTTGTATTTATGTAATAATAAAGAAATTTGAGTATAAATGAATTTAAAATAAAAGTATAAAAATACAAAAAATATGAGCACCCAGGAGCTCGAACCCGGGTCCCTGGGCGGCTCACGGCTCTAACGCAACACAACTAGCCAGCTGGTGTTTTAATTTGGTAAGGTAATGAAACGAAAATAATTTAAACAGATGCTTCAATAAAACCCAATTCCATAATAAACCCTAATAACAAGAATCCCAAATCGAAAATGGATTACCCTCTGTCATATAAAATTGGCAGAGGGCTTAGATTAATCGTTGAAAATCGATCCAAACCCATGTACGTAATACATGAAACGAGTTGGAATTTGTGGAGATCAACAAGCTAGGCTTTACAGCAAGAACACAAAGTCAAACGGGATTCCAAGCTGCTTCTGGACCAATATTGATAGGGGGTTTTCTTCGTGATGATATGAGGAAGGTTTACGACTCGTAAATGGAATTTCTAACATGTATTTATAGGGCAAAAGCGTCGAGATCACTCCGCGGTTAAGTTAATGATAATGATCTGATTTGATTCATTTGCTGTTAGTTAACGAAATACCATAATGTTTGATTGTGCCTTTAATGAGAAACAAGTAATCACGTCAATTTCCATGATTTGAGGCTGGTTTATCGGGTCAAATAGAATATGGGGTGGTGGTGTTGGTTGCTACGGAAAGAAGGAAGAAGAAAAGAAAGTTTGGTCCATTGGCAAAACCGGTCCTTGAGGTTTAGTTGTTATCAAAAGAGGGTAAAACGAAACTTGAGGGGTTACAATGCGCATGCTTGATGGTTATATAAAATTCGTTAGTGAACAAAAAAATGGATTTGACTACGCGCAACGAAAAAACGTAATAAAATAAATAATATATAGAAAAAAATATGAAACCAAGAATTTAAAACGGGTCGAGTTTCGGATTCGAAAATTAACTAATGTTACAGTATTCCTAACTTTTTGGAAATTTCGTCCCAAAATTAAAGAAAACCATAACATAAAGAAGAAAATAAGAGTCGAAAGCGAACTTTTTATTACTTTTTTATAACAAAGATCTTCGAGTGGCCTGAATAACGCTACAAACAGAAAATATGTTAAGGACGCGCATATATAGGATGTACGAGTGGCGTATCCACCAGGCACTTATCACATCAATATTTGTACTGTTACCCAAATCACCTTAGGTTCTGGGTTATGACAAACAACCGTATTCACTATGAGTTCCATGCGAGGACTTCGATAATTATGCGTGCACTCATAATTATTTAGATTGTCGCATGATGCATATAGTTCGTCCCGTTGTGTGGGTTCGAAAATAAGATAAAAGAAACTTTTTTAATCAATATTTAAATGGAATTATTTGATCAAGAGAAATGAAACTAAATAAATGAGTGAATGTTGATGATCACAAATAACTACTAAACAACTTTGCAAAACATAACGAATGGTTGAAGTTAACTATCAAAAGTAATAACAACAAAATGAAATAAATAGATGGAGGAAACTTTGAAATTTAATAATTTACACATTCAATGCATAGGAGTATTTGAGATGACAACAAAATTCACGAATAAGTATTCACATAGATAGGTTCTCACAACAAACGACTCACATGATTAAAGAAATATAATTTAGGTGAGGCTTGAAATCAAGATTATAAAATCGGATGAGAAAAGAGTGCCATGAGAATGAGGTGGGTTTTTTTTGGGGGGGGATTTGGGTAGTCATGTATAAAAATTTCGAAATAAAATTTGTACCTATGACTCATATTAGATAACTATGTACAACACATGTTCATAGTCCCAATTTCTAAAACAAAGCGTTTGAAGGAAATCAGGCATAGGTAGTTCATGATACAAATACGGTTCTATTAGATAACCATGCACATAGTCCCGGTAATAACCGGTCATAGACCACTTGAAAAGTGATAACAATAAATAGCGCAATAAACAACATAATATAAATAGATGAGAGATTGAATTCAATTATAAATAACCATAATTCTCATTCATAATAAAACTTGAGATTTAAATGAAGTCATTACATTAGGTTTAAAAATAACTCGATAAAATAAACTCCTCTTGTGTACTTTTTTCTATTCCACCAAGTAAGAGCACTTAATTTGAAAATGATTGAGGTGTATGTGGTCTTCTTTTCTTCCGGGCACGCACAATGGAGGAACACGCTTTCCATGTGCTCAAACTATTGGAAGAGGGTGGTAGCACCCTCAGACCCAAGATAATCGGTCGGATTAGCATTCGTAAATTGCTTGAATGAGCAAACAGTTGGGTTTGGGTTCACGAGGGCATTGGCAGCGGCATTCACGGTTTGGAGTTGAGAGATGAGTATTGGGAGGGCTTCCACGACTCCCTTCATAATGTAAGACGACATACTGCAGCCAGAGTTGTCGGTGCGACGATTACGGTTGATGAGGCAGGAGGAAGACATGCTACAAGAACGAAATGTGAAAATTTATTAGGTTTTGGGATAAATTGTATAAATATGCAAAATTTCGAGTTTTGTGAAAATTCATGAGGGTACAAAATAAAATTTTTATTAGCCTTAACTTGGAGTATTGATAAAATTGATAATTAAATCAAATAGTAAAACTTAAACGGTGGGTTGAGATGTACATGAATCATCATGAGATTGTCCCAAAAAAATGACAAAATAACCATTCATAACAAAATCAAAAATTTAAACAAAAAAAATTCATCGTTGAAATATCAATGTATCACCATGGCTTAATTTTCCAACAACAGATTTAAAATTGATTGAAATTAAGATAAGGGCGTTGAGATGAATGGTTGGAGTATCCAATATCACCATGGCTTTTCCCATCAATTCTTTCAACTAAAACATCGTAAGAAAGAACCGAGTTTAGCCACTTATCACCGTGAATTCAGTTATGATTTAAAGGTGGGGTCGTCACATGACCATGTTTGATACAATGAGGTTAGTGGATTTATGGACGTTTGGTGTGATATGCTTTGGCTTAATAAGTTCCACACCCTCACCAAACCCTCCAGGAAAGCAACCAGGTCTCACGGTTGATTGAGATTTATACGCATTGCATTTCCTTAGGCTCGCAAGCCTTGGTATCAAGGGTTCGGAGAACAAGTGTGTCCCCTTACAGTTACTACATACCTGTCACACGAATCATTCTCAAGGAGAGAGGAGTAAAAATGGTGGGAATTCTTAAGGAATTTCCCATTAAAAACTAGGGTTTTGAAAATAATTTTGTGTGACAATCGTCAATTTCAGGTTAACTCCGTTAACTCAACTCCGTCAATTCAAACTTAAGATCATTGAATCTATAACGCACACTTCATTACATTTAAACTAGGGTTTAAATGACGCTTAACACTTACTACATGTGTAGTCTTTCGGGAATTGCACCGAAACGCAAACGAGTTGACGCAAACGATTGATGAATAAACGAAAAACGTCAAAACAGTAATTATGTGATAATTATGTGTTATGTGATAACATGGTTATAAACGCTAACTCAAGATGTAAACAAGTTAGTTAAAGCTAGGAAAAGTAATACTTAGAAGTGGAGGGGCCAAAGTGTAACATAGACTATTATAAATAAACCTAATAACCAAACCCTAACTATTATTTTCTTTTCCTCAACAATCCCGATCGGTCTCTCTCTCCCTTGGCTTCACACGGCTGCCGTCACCTCTAATCACACATACAACCCTCAAATCAAGTGTTTGATTGAAGAACTAGGTGCTAGGAAGGTATAATTGATCATCCTTTACATCCTTGTTACTTGATTTTGATGTTTGTTGGGTTAATTACAAACCCTAGTGAGCCGATTTCATGTGTATGTAGGAAGTTAACATGATTGTTGTTGAATGAATGATGATTGATAACTAGTATTGATCTTGTTGCATGTTGATTGTTGTGTCTTTGATTTGAGTTCAAACACAAACCCTAATCAAGTATGTAATATGTAATTGATGTGCATGGATGGTGTTTATGGAGTTTAGAGGATCATATGAATGCATGATAGTTCATAGGTTGTTAATATGTTGAGTTTGGATGCAAACAGTTTCTGGACAGAATGTGTATATGATGTTTAAGTGACTGTAACGAAGTGTAAACATGAAAACTTGTTGAAATTGTTGGTACTACAGTAAACTAGGTTGAGTCTAGTTTCTAAAGAATATAAACTTGAAATTTTTGGACAAGTAGAAGTTAACTTTTATGAATTTACAAAAACATTGTGCAAAGCTGAGCTGTTAGACCTGCTGTTAGGTTGTGTTGTAAATGTTATATCTCATGAACTACGAGACCAATTGGGTTGGTTCCACTTCTGGAAGTTGACTTATTGAGTTAGGAACCTAACCCAACTGGTCTTGCATTTATTGGATTTTTCGTTTAACGGGAATTGCAAATAACATTCTGTTGAGCATGAACTTGACTGTTATGAGTTTGATGTAATGATTTGATGATTGTGAGAAAACTGTGAGGAATAAAAATGTAATAAAATATGTTCTGGAAACCTAAGACATATGTGCTTCTGTGATGATTTTTGGTAAATTAATTGAGATGCTATGATTGGTGAAATAGTACAATATTTCTAGTAGGATTTCTGTCTCGGTGAAACTAGCTGCTGAGTTGTGTAAAAATGCATGAAACATGATACTTGTTATATAATTGTTATGTTTTGACCAAAATACCCTTGCGTGGAATAATTGCTAATTGATTGCCAGGATTTGACCAAATTGCCCTCATGGGGAATAATGGCTAGTTAATTGTTATTTGTTGACCAAAATGCCCTTACGGGGAATAATTGCTAGTAACGTACGTTATGAATACATGACACGTATATGATTGCTTACACATGTAATGTGTCACAAAAACACTTGTTTAAGTCACCCACGATTCACAAACGAAACACGAAACATGTTATGTGCATAGGTATTATGTGCCGGGTCTAGAGACTCGATAATATTCCGACACTTAGAAAAATCTCTTTGTTGTTTTAGAACGTTAGAGAGAGTTTTTCGGTGACGCGCATCTTGGTGATTTATTTTGGGAAATTCTTCGCAAACTGTGAGTTTCACTTTCCCCTATTTAAACTGTTTTCAAACGCTTTTCACTTGGGGGAGATAACATACTCCACAACGCATTTAAGATTTTGTTATAAATTATATATCACTTGTAAAGGCTAAGTGGCAAACGAAACATTTGAAGTCCTACACATCGAACCGGTTAATATTTTGAATAGCGAGTCACTGTTGAGTAGTACTACTGGGTTTGACAAACCCCACCCAACGCTAAACTCGACTGGAGGTCGAGCGGGTGTAATTTTGGCTAACACGTACCATGGTCTGGAGGACCTGGTGACAAGGCACTTAATAAACGAGTCAGCTTCGGTGTCGAACACTTAGTAATACTTGTTGTATAGACTAGCTACCTATCGATATATAATTGACATAACACTATCTGTAACGCAAAACGCTGTAACGCTGTAACGCAAAACGCTGTAACGCTAAACGCAAACGCTAAACGATTTATTTTTATATAACTTGTGAACTCACCAACCTTGTGTTGACACTTTTAGTATGTTATTCTCAGGTAGCCGAGGCGGGCGCGCGGTTTAGGAACATGCATTGCTTGATAAACTTTTAACTATGTAAACTTACTTTTAACTGTTATCCTTGGTTTTAAATCGTCCTGCGTGACGTAACGTTGTTTCTATGGTTTTACGCTTCCGCACTTATTTTCATTTAAACGTTTTTATGGTTTGATTATAACTGATGATTCCGATCCTGTTAGTTCACACCCTCTGACGGTAAAACTCCGTTAGTGGATTTTGAGGGTGTGACATTTTGAGAGTGAAGCGTAGCCTTAGAATTGTGTGTGCTTTTGTGTACAAGAATAATATCAAATCATTAAATAATATTTAAGCTATGGCATTAAATTATATAAATTAGGGTGCAAACACGTAAAGACATATCACATATAGGGACCCTAAGCATGCTACTAGGTTGTTTTATCTAACCACCTATCTTACAGCCTTCGGTTCTGATACCAATCTGTCACACCCCGACCAAAGGCGGCGGAACATGTCGCGGCGTAACGTATTGATTGGACAGTAGCTCAAAAGACACTAATTAAAGTGACAATAATTATTTAATTTAATTACATTGACAAGTACACAAGTTCAATGAACAAAACAAATACATCATACTTTTGAATTTATAATAAATATCCTAAGGCAAAACTAATATCTTCGATCTTAAACAATATCAATTACTTGTACTTGTAGCATGTATGAAAATAGAGTTTGTCAACACGAATGTTAGTGAGAATACATAAGTTTTAGTTGTGTGTGTGTGTGTGTATAGGTAAATCATAATTCATATGTAAATGGTGAGCATTACAAGTCTTATGAAAGTTTTAAACAACTAAATAGATGTGGACCCGTTCCTATTGATACAAAATCAATATACTTGGGTAAATGTATGATCATACTAGATGAGAATAGATGTAAGAGATGCCAACCACCAAACATAAAATAAACATTTAAGCATATAAAACATAATCATAGAGCATGTAATAAGCACATATAAACATATACTGAATTATGTTTTGAATAGATGAGGTAATAAAACATATGAAAAGTGAATAGGGTATACATGCTACCCCTAAATATAAAAGATGGAAAAAAGGTTATGTAAACTCACCTTAATGAGTGGATTAACAAAGATGGGATGACATTAAAATTAAGATAGAAACGGTCTAGCTTAGTAGGAGACGTTGACAAAAGTTCCTAGTTTCAAGTGCATAATGAGTTATAAATGAACAAGTAAAATAAAGAAAATGGATAAATGACGGAGTTGGGATATTTATGGTCATGTTAAATATTTCTTTTATTTTAAGTTGAAATAGTGGTACAAAACCGAATACGACTTTACGTTTACAAGGATTATTACCATGCCTTATTATTATTGTTGTTATTATTATTATTATAAATTGAATAAAGCTTGTGTTTTGATGAGTTAGAATTCATTTATCTATTAATTTACAAATCTTTTAACTTAAATCGGAAAATGTGTTTAGTAAAGTAAAAAAAACGTTTAGTTACGAGTTCAAATATATATAAGAGCGAGTATTAAAAATTAACAAGTTAAAGGGGTAACTTATTTTGAGATGGTTATGGTTTCCTGTCCAACACTAACGTCCGTTTATATATATATATAGGATTAGGTTCATTTCAGAAGTGATTTTTATAGCGAGAAGTGCAATAAGTGATCTCAATCATTATTAATTAATGGTTGAAACATTATTGCATTTATTGTAATTAATAAAATTTGAAAGACATTAAAATAAATATGAAAATGTTAGTTTAGGTAGAATAAAATAATTAATTATTTAATTTATCTCATCTATCCCTAAATAAAAGCAGAATAAATACCCAAAAGTTATAATCTGTAAGTTATAATTTATTTATTTCACCAATAAACAACTTTTAATTTATAAGATTTAAGTAAAATAGTATCTTCATCATTGATTACTCTTTTAGAAAAAAAAATAAAAAATTGAATATTTGTAAGACGGAAAAAATGTGTACGAAGAAATTGAAAATGTGTAGGAAAAAATTATAAGATGTGTATGAGAAAATTAAAGATGTGTAGGAAAAATTTGAAGATGTGTAGGAAGAAATTAAATATGCGTAGAAAAAAAATTGAAGATGTGTAGGACGAAAAAAGAAAGTGCATGGCGAATGTAGATGTGTAGGAAAAAAATATATTGTGTATGAGAAAATTAAATATGTGCAGAAAAAAAATTAAGATGTGTATGAGAAAATTAATATCGTATAGGAAGAAATTGAATATGCGTGGGAAACAATTGAAGATAATGTAGTTGTATAGGAAAAAAAATATGTTGTGTATGAGAAAATAAAATGTAGGAAAAAAATTAAGATGTGTATGAGAGGAAGAAATTGAATATGCATAGGAAACAATTGAAGATGTGTAGGACGAAAAACATAGGTATGAAGAAATTGAAAATGTTTATAAAAAAAAATTAAGACGTGTATGAAAAAATTAAAAATATGTATGAAATTTTTAAAGAGGTGTAGGAAAAAATTATAGTTGTGTAGGGTGAACTCAAGAGATAGGGTAAAGAAGATAAATTTATTGTATTATAGATTTATTGATTTTTTAAATCTTTTAGTTATTGTGATTAGATTAATATATTAGTTAGAAATGTAACTCGCGTGATTTAATTATATATATTAGTTAGAGAAAATGCATTTATATTACTTTAATACCCTTTTCATATATTTTTAATAATGGAAGATTGAAAATTAGATAAGTGGCCCAGATTGACTTCTCGCACTTCTCACTGTAACTTGACTTCTCGCAAGATCCATCCCCTATATATATGTGTGTTATTTAAAAGACAAAAAAAAAGAAACAATGTATTAAAATAAACATAGCAAAATCGGGGTCCGATGGCAGCTCACGGCTTTAATGTAGCACAACCAGCAAGCTGGGCTGGTGTTTTAATTTGATAGGGGAATGAAATGAAATTAATTTAAGCATATGCTTCAATAAAACCCAATTCTATAATAAACCCTAATAACAAGAATCCCAAATCAAAGATAAATTATGTAGAGGGCTTAGATTAATCATTGAAAATCGATCCAAACCCATGTACGTAATACATGAAACGAGTTCGAATTTGTGTAGATCAACAAGCTAGGTTTTACGGCAAGAACACAAAGTCAAACGGGATTCCAAGCTGCTTCTAGACCAAAATTTACAGGGGGTTTTCTTCGTGATGATATGAGGAAGGTGTACGACTCGTTAATTGAATTTCTAACATGTATTTACAGGGCAAAAGCGTCGAGATCGGTCCGCGGTTAAGTTAATGAAAATTGATCTGGCTGTCATGTAACGAAACTACCATAATGTTTGATTGCGGCTTTAACAAGAAACAAGTAATCACGTCAATTTCCATGATTTGAGGTTGGTTTATCGATAATTTACAAGAGGGGGTGGGGGTGGGGGTGGGGGTGTTGGTTGCAACGGAAAGAAGGATGAAGAAAAGAAAGTTTGGTTCATTGGCAAAATTGGTCCTTGAGGTTTAGTTGTGATCAAAAGAGGGTAAAACGATACTTACAATGCATATGCTTGATGGTTATATAAAAGTCATTAATGAACCAAAAAAAATGGATTTGAATACGTGCAACGAAAAAACGTAATAAAATAAATAATAGATAGAAAAAAATAGGAAACCAAAAATTTAAAACGGGTTGAGTTTCGGATTCGAAAAGTAACAAATGTTACACATCTCATTTGTATTTTACCAACCATCCACTTTGGTCATGCAGAAGTGTCTAAAATAAAAGCAAAAACCGGTGTTCCTTTAGATGAATGCAATAGTCATGGCATCAACTTGATATCTAATAGCAGAAGCTGCAAATGCACATCAAGTAAACGGATCCGAGCTTCTAGAATCACGAATTCTGTCATAGAAACTCTTGAGGACATTACTGCCCTTTTATATGATGAAGAACATAACGAGATTTACACGGGTAATCGGGTCGGGTTAGTTGATGTACGGTTTTGAGTCATTAGATATGGATTCAAGTTGTAAATGTAACTGTTAGGTGGTATAAATCAGTTAATGAATGAATTAGTGTGTATTTATGTTTAAAAAAGAATTTGCGTTTCTTGATCTTGAGGGTTGAGAAGCATGATTATCCATTGCTAGCACAAAAGTGGCATTTTGTGTGTTGTTCTTTGAAAGCTAGGCTAGAAACGGGTGGTGATTTCTGTGTCCCACTTCACGTTTAGACCGCCCAACAGGAAGTGTGAGCGTGTGAGTGGTTTGTGTGGGCGGTCTAAACAAAAACACAAATTCTTTTTTAAACATAAAGACAAATTCATTCATTAATTTCTCTTGATGCATATAAGAAATAGAAAGAAAAAACATACTACCCCACTAACCCATGATCTCTAATCATGGCCCTAATTTAAACAAAACAAAACGACCGAATGAAAACATATTCGTAAATACGAAAGGCAAAAAATAAAACTTATAAAGCAAACTATAAACTGATTTATATCATTAGCTTAGGGTTAATAGTTTCTTTTGAGTATGCATTTCCAGAATATGGATTTGTTGTCATGTAATTGTTGAAAAGGAGTGTAAAAATTAACTAAAATGTGAAGGGTGTCATTCTGAGCATGCTTTTGGGTTGTCTTGGTTTTGTTTGGGTTGGTTTTTGTCTGGCCCGGTAGCAAGTTGGAGATCAGGTTTGTGAACGTCCAGCCCGATACTATTAAGAAACCAACACGCAAAAGTTATCAATCCGGTTTTAGTTATTAAAATATGTTTTTAAATACTTGTAGTTTTGAAAATTTTTTAAATGAATTTTCTTGTCACCCTTCAAATTGTTTGTATTTTGAAGAAAAGAAATTCCATGCGTGAAGCGAAGTGTGGAATTACCATTGTCGATATTCATGGGCCATTTGATAGTCCTTCAAGGCTTCAAGCCAGTTGTCATGATTGACCGGCTTCATCTTTTCTCCGTTTTGCATGCCTCCCTCTCTCCCTCCATCCCATAAAACTCGCCCTTCCCGTTCAAAGGGCCTCTCCAAGTCACGCAAGAGCATCCAGCAAACTTTCGAAGGTCGTTGGAATATATAAAATAGCATGATGTTTTTTTTAAGGCTACAACAATACCAAGAAAATAATACATGGTATATGTCAATGAAAAATGTTCGTCTATCATCAGTGTGTTGCTAGTTATTGGCGTATAATGATGATTTATAATATACACATGCTTTAAACAATTTTAAAGATTTTAATATACTAAAACAAAATTTATGACTTTTAGTGTAAAATAAAGTATTAAGGTTTCCATAATATTAACCCTTTGTTATCTGACATCACATATCATGCAACCAGCAATAATTGACGAGACATAGTTTTTCTATTTGCTTTATTGAAGAAACACTAACCGGACCCCGGGCAGATTACGAGTAACCTGGGGGTTAGATAGATGTTTCCCACGAGGGGTTAGACCCTTTGAAGATGGTTCTTCTGATAACCTGCAAAACAGACACCGTGAGCTCGTCACTGAGAAGGGGGGGGGGTTCCTCCTTGTGACCACCCTCCGGCGTGAGAATCAGACTAGATTGCTCTTTAAATATAAAAGTATATTAAGAGATTGCTAGAGCAGATATCAGGTATAATATGATGATAATGTGATAAGATATGATAAGATGAGATGGTCATACCATTTGTGGTATTTATAGCCGAAGGTAGGTTTCCAAGAAGGTATGGCCGGCTGCAACAGTGTTCCTGTTCCATCAACAGTAGCCTACGCACGTGCCCTGCTGGTAGTTGGTGGGTAGGTAACGGCTGATAGCGACCAGGCCTGCTGTATACTATTCCTTTTCCACCAACTGTCAGCTACGCACGTGGTATGACAAGAGTTGGTGAGTAGGCAGCGGCTAATAGTGACATACAGTGTAGGAGCATGCTGCTCGCCATACTGTTGTCTATAAGCTGTCGTATCTTTAGTCAGATCTTTTTCCCATACCTCGTCAGGTACAGTACAGAAGATCTTCCCGTATCGTACGGACTGGCTTATTTGGGCGGGAGTATTCCCCCTCCCGCCCTTGTGCGGGATTGTTCCCGGCTTCGCTCATTCCTTCAGGTGACACTGAACGATTGAGAGCTAAGTGCCTTGTGCGTGTAGCCTTGCTGCGCGGGTGGCCTTCCCTAATGGCTTGTATCCGAGGCTGCGGGGACAGGCGGAGTCCTTCACCATTGGGAGGCATTTCCTGCGGGACCAGCTTGTGTACTGCGCGTAAGGACGTCACGTCTCTGAGCATGGTTGGTCCTGCGGATCCAGTTGGTTTCTGCGCAGACGTCCCTGTTTAAGGTGAGTCTTGCGGGTCCAACTGGGCTCTGCTGGGACCTACCTCTTCATTTATATTCTAGTATTGAAGGTAAATTATGATAAACAAACAACTTAGATGCCTAGTGTGGCCGAACTTTTCGCACACCCTCAAAGAAGATCACACCTAGAAGTCCAATATCTGCCAATGATAAGGAGTAACCCCACAACAAGAACCGACATATGTAGCGTCAATTTTAATCGAACCTTTAACAGTGGTGGAGTGAAGAATGAAGATGATTGACTTGTAAGATAAGCAAAATAAAAGTGAAGATGGAGGGAGGGGGACTAGCTACTTAAGACTTTATTAGTGTGATTAAAAGGTGGTATGTTATGTTCTATTGCTTTGGTGATGGAGCTAACATGACTCAAATCAAAAGTGTTTGTCGGACTTAAAACGATGGTCACCGAGTTGACACTTGTGGTGCTCCACACGACACACCACATAATCATTTGACCCACCTTCCTAAATCCTATTCGCCATTGTCACATCTACTTTGTTACTTTGCTCTTTTTTTTTTTTACCATATCTTATCAGGTGTAAGAATTACACTAAAAGGTGATATGGATATAGTTTTTGGTTATGAATTGTGTTGATATCTTTTAGGCCAATTTTTACTTAAAATTCTGGGTTTTAATGTTGGAACTATGTCGCCTTTGCTACTGAGTCACCTTGTTCGGGCTACTGGGCAAGAGTCGTCTGGGTACGGTGGAACTTGGTTTAGATTGGGTTAACGGGGTACATGTAAGATCGACAGGCCTGGACCAGTTGTAATAAGCTAAGAAGTTTTATAGCTGGTGAGCTAAAAGAAGTTACATTATATTTTGTGTGTATGCCACACCCTAGTTTTTCGGTGCACAACTTTGTTTGGATTTACATATTCCAAACCTAACTAGTAGTCTATTATAGAGGTGAGCAAATAAACTGGTTAACCGAACTGACTCGAAAACTGAACCGAAACCGAAATCGAACCGGTTTGAAACCGATTATATAGAAACCGGTTTGGAACAGATTGAAACCGTAGGTTTGGAACCGGTTTGTAATTTTCTCCACCAAAACCGGTTCCAAACCGGTTAACCGAATCGAAACCGGCCAAAACCGGTCAAAACTCGAACCGAAACCGATCAAAACCCGAACCAAAACTGATCGTACCATGGTAAGAAACCGGTTTCAACCCGAACCGAAACCGGTCATAAACCGGTTTTGACTTTTGTTGACCAAACCGAACCAGTTTTAACCCAAACCGGTTTTGAGTTTTTAACCGGTTTGTGCACCTCTAGTCTATTACACAACAAAAGTCTAAAAAAATGAAACCTTTACATCTTAAGTAACAAATAAACTAACCACTTTTCCATAACAACCAAACCAGAACCGTGGTCACTTCTCTCGTTGTCTTTTCTTTCGACTTCTTATTCCATGCAGGACCGTTGTGGATGTTAGCATCATCAAAGAGTTCAAAGAATTCAGTGTGAGTTGTGAGGATTGGTTAAGAGATTTGACATGATGGTTGAAAAATAATTAGCAGATGAGCAAACACTTGGTATTAATAAAGTAAATTCTCAAAAGTTACGACAATTACAATTTAACTTTTCGTGTACTTTACTGTTATTTTCTCTATTTAACCAACATTTATTTTACGAACAAACGTACCCAGTAAACTCTTACTCATTACAAGCTATTGACATGGTCTAGGGAGGGTAGGATAGGGACAAACATTATCTATATCTCTGAAGATATAAAGGTTGCCCCTGGGCTCAAAAACTTTTTCTTAACAATTAAGAATGAAGTATCGAGATAACATAAAGCGTGACACATCGTAATGAAAACAATAGCAGAACAAAAAAGTATAAAAATAATAGTAAACCACTTATAATATAAAATGATGAATAAACTATACTAGTAACAGGTACACTAGTAAAAGAGACCAAATAAAATTCCTTTAAAAGTATATATGCTCTCCCTTAGTAAACCTATATGTCATGAGTCATGAACTCGCTAAAACAAAATAAAAGCTAAGAAAACTAAAATTGTTAGTAAAGCACCATCAAGAAAAAGGTGAGATGACTAATTAATTGTTATTTCACCTAAAATTCCCCATCATATATTCAGTTATTATATTGTAAAGTCCTGACAATAAATCGAAAGTATAAATTGTATAATTGCTTTCACTTTTTGAAAATAAAGCCATTTTTCCTAGATTTTGAATATCACACTCGTTTCTTTACACCATATCCAATAATACACACTCTCATTTATTTTACCTCTCATTTGTTATATCGCTAAACTTTTTCATATTGTCATTTTTACAATATAAAATGTGTTATAAAGCAAAATTTATGATACTATATTAAACTCTTTTTATTGTTCTATATTTAATACCTTGACATCACAAACTTATGTTTTTTTAAGATTGTTTTTAAATTTTAAAACTCTTTTAATTTGCTAATGAGTGTTATTTGTTTTTAATGACCAATGAATAAAACTTAGCTACTCGGGTAATCTAATGGCAAAAGGCTACTCAATACACCCACAATTATTAATAGCAAAATAAATATTACTATTTGCGTAAGTTAAAAAAAATTATTTATAATTTTATCTTAAATGATAAAGTATTATTCAAAACAATATACTTTTATTTTATTCTATCATAATAATAATAATAATAAAATTAAAGTTAATTGTAATTATGGTTCCTATGGTGAAACCCAAAACGCAAGTTTCAACCCCGTGGTGTCATTTTTGTAGATATGGACCCTGTGGTGGTCTTTTTTTTCACTTTTTTGGTCCACCGTCAAGTAATGGCGTTTAACAAAGTGTGCAATTACTATATTGCCCCTACTCGATGAATTTAATTGTTTTTAACCTAAAAGGTCGTTCATTTCCCCGTCTACAATCTCAGAACGTCGTCATCTTCGATCTTCACACCGGAGATGTCTCAGTCGTCTTCTTCTTCATCGAAATCGTACTCCAAGTATGATGTGTCGGATGCCATCTGCTCATGTGGTGCTGCTAAATGCTATCGATTTTCCACGACTGAAGCTAACCCGGTTGTCGGTTTTTGTGTTGTGTAAGTGTTGCAATTAAGTTTAATTATGTTACTTCAATTAGGTTATTGTGGTCAATTAGGTTAATTTGACCAATTTGGTTCGTATGTTTTGTAAGCTAATTCTGTTCTTGATTCTCCGTATTTGGTTTCAAAAGGGGAGTTGTGATTGGATTAGATGGGCTGATATCTTGAATTACACAGTAATTCCTGCTTTGACTAGGGCAATCAAGAAGCATGAAGAATTTGCCCAAAAAGAAAAGCTAATGAACCCACTAAATGAAATATATATTTAGCAGTTAGTTGGTTATTGTTTGTTGTTTATGTAGTGAAGTTCTAAACAGTAGCATTTGCACACTTTGTTTATGTAGTGTTGTTTGTATTATGTTTGTTGTATGATCCTATTGTTAAGACTATGGTTTTAATTAGCATTAAGTTGTTTATGCAAAATGTTGCGCCAAATATTCATATAATGTTGTCATTTTGATAGCCATCTTGTAAGCATACTAAATGTGATGAGGATGAAAAAAAAGACTTAGAAGTAACACACAAAAACTTTGTAGAAACTCAAGTCATTGTGGAAGATGCACAAGAAATACTAGTTACAAAAGAGGCTGCAAGTATGGATCCATAAGAATTGTACGATGATTCAAACAAAGATTACGACCCTGAGGTGTTGAAAAGAGGCTGGGATTATGATTCTCTTGAATTAGATCACCTTAACTAGTACCATGATCAATATCCTAGAGAGCACTCCTCTGACTCAGAATGGTCAATTGATGATTGTCATTAGAATAAGATTGTAGTGGATGTGTTTGCTATTTGTAATGTCATGTTTAACGTTTGACCTTAACAAGTATGTACTTCCAGCTTATCATTATTCAAGAATGATTTGATATGCATAATAAGTTATGTAGCATTTTGACACAAATATAAAAAGTCTTAACATAAACATAAGTAATTAAATATTATCTTCAACATAAAGGATTTGGAGACAAAACTATTGTTTCCAGCATAAGAAAACATGCAACAAACAAAGACGTGAGCAATTAGTGTCTAGATCTCACATTCTACAAACAAATACTTAAAACAAACATTGTCTCCAATCACACTAATCTTGACTTGGCATTGGTGCACCTTGGGTTGATGATTGTGTTTTGGTTACATTAGTGCACCTTGACCGTTGCATGTTGCATAGTTGTGTCCCTTATTTCCACATTTCTTACAAGTGATTGTACCCATTCCTTGTCTTTTTACCTCCTTTATCAAATTTAGATTCTAACTCATCTAATGACCTCTGCCTCTTCTTTTTGGGCCTTCCAATATATTCAATTGATAAACAATAACATTAATGATCTAAATTGTATATAAAAGAAAATCCAAATTTGTTACTTGCTTATGATGCTTTGGAGGAGTTAGTTTAAATGGAGAATTACTGCGAGCCCAAAAACCTGGTGATTGGTTCTATAACATTCTTGTACACCTTTTTCCATCTGCTTAGATAGTACCATGGATCTACCCATTTTTCAGGTTCACTTGCTGCAATATCATTGTCTGTTATGTTTAAGATTGCTGTCACAGCATGTTTAGAAGGCATGCCTGTTAAATCCCATATCATGCAAGCACAAGTTCTCTGTTGGACATTAACCACACATTGGGATCTTGGGTCACTAACCCGATATTTTGTAGAATCCACAACTAAAACATTCATTTGGGCGGCTTCTATTTTATTTCGTCAAAGTGTGAATGAGCTGCCGGTGTTAATGGACCAGGAGCCTTTACTTGAAGTTTCCTCACATTAACCATCCTCCTGGTCATGTATTCTCTTATGCACTCTAAGCAAGTAATTATAGGCTTCTCTCTAGCACCCACTTACTACTTGTTAAACACTTCACATCCGTTGTTTAACAGCATGTCATACTTGGCCCTACCAGCAAAATGGGCTTTTGACCAGCTGGTTGGAGGAATATCTAGAAGCCATTATGCTAAAGTTGGATCGTCTTTCTTTATGTCTTCTATAGCGCTGTTGAAATAGGGCATGCTAGTAACACGAGTTGCCCTCCATGCCATCCCTTTAAGGAGATCTCCACGCCCTTCTTCTTCTTTTTCTTCTTCTTTTTCTTCTTCTTCTTCTTCTTCTTCTTCATGTTTGGAAAATATGTCTAAAACGAAATCTGTGCTCAGCTCTTGGGAACATCTTGGCTAAAGCTGGTACAAATCCCTACATACATGAACCAAACAAGATAAATTAATTAATAAAACAAAAACCTTATTGATTAATGATTCAGTTAAATGTCAATGTGCCTTTTATCTATCACTTATAAAAGTGAAACAAGATTCCTCTATTAACTCATGAACTTGCCTGAGTATATCTAAAAACCATGACCAGGATTTAAGCATTCAAATTCCAAAATTGCACATGCAGATGGAAATATACCATTGTTACTGATGTGCGTGCGAATGGTATAGAAAGTTGTTAGTTTTTCAAAAGGTTTGTTTCACACTATGTCGAGTTTTAAATTTATATAAATGATTTGTATCTTAACTAAACAATACACAAATAGGCAAGTGTATCTATCGTATATGTAGCATAGTATGGGTAAGAACCAAATATCGATTCACGGACACAATTGTTTGATTTTATTACTAAATCTTTGTATTTATTTTAACCGGAAGTGAACATCATAACAGGTTTGGTTTAAAAAGCAAATTTTAAAAGAAGTTTAAAAGCATAAATTAAAGACAACATTTTTTTTTGGTTTTTTATATTTTTAAAGATGTGATTAAGGATATAAGTCTATCATCTTGGTTAAAACTCCTCTTAACTTAGTTTAACAATTAATTGGTAAACATGTTATATAAGCTTGCTTTGGTAATTAAATGTGGAAATAACACATTTCTAAGTCATGATATTCCATGATAATTAAAGGAAGAGATACACATAACTTCATGATCTCCACTAAAATCATTTTATGTAAGCAAGTGGTTTATATCAAGTATTCATAAGATAACTTACTTTAAAGATGAGACAATTCCTTAAATTACTAAGTGAATTGTCCTTGATAATTTAGTAAAAATAACATTTGTATTATACTTAGAATACCAATTAAGATTATTTAAGTCGTAAAGTATTAACCTTGAATCAACAAGTATCAACCAACACAACTCTTGGACAATTATAGAACTCATGTAATAACCATCCAAAAGTTGTTTAAAGTAGATTATGTTGCACACTCACTTGACAAGTAATTAACCAATTTTAGTGGATTAACATCGAGCTCTCGGGGACGACCCAATACTTAACTAGAGATAGAAATTATAAATATTAGTTGTTATTTATTCTAATATAATTGCTGATTATTATACCAAATTTGAGACATTGGAGTGCTGAAAAAGATGTATAATTTTATATACATCAGTTACCATCACACCAACACCGTCAAGATCTGGCCAGGAAACGGTCCTTTTATGAAGCACCAATCTAACCCAACTATATCTCTTCCACACATCTTAAACCCTTGTTTCATTGAGGCAAAACATATGTATATTATTCTGAATTGCCTAGTAGTAGTTTCAGGGAGTATTCTCCACATTTATTTTGATAGTGCTACCAGGATTAGCTCTTAATAGTTCATCACAATATTCTCTCAGCTTATCATACTGATCTATATAATCTCCATCCTCCTTCTTTGTAGCAATATCTTTTGCTATACGGATTTTGTGGATTGAAACATGCACCTGGAGTTTTCTTTTGAACTAGGATTTGTAGATGGTGCATCTCTATATTTGGATTGTCTTTAAGAATCAGCGCAATCTCCTGGGGTAAGAGT